>NC_132975.1:1080000-1345000 GCF_047496725.1 Anoplolepis gracilipes
TATGTTTTATAATTTAAATGATTTTAAATAACTAGCATCTGGTGCATATGCTTCTTAAATTAAAATAAATATTTTGTAAATTATTATATTTTTCAAAACTGTCATTGTAATGTATTTTTGTTTAATAATTAAAAAAAAATCTTGAAGTATTCTATATGAATATTTAAAAAATAATGACTTAAATTTTGTGTACATACTTGCATATATACATACACGCCTGTTTGTGTGTATTATACTGGATCGAATATATCAAAATTTTAAAAATCTTAACATTCTATGATGATTGTTTTTGATATATAGCGTATGAAAAATATTATTAAAAAACTATGTGAATATTAAGCAGTAAAGTCTTAACACACGTTCTGATTAGACTAATTACATTGACCGATGTTTAGGAATATTTATTATATCAGGCATAATTCATCAATTAGAAAGTTCTCTATTTAATCAGGATGTAGACAAATAATAGCGTTTTCGAGTGAAATAAGTTTTATCGTTCTGAGAGCGATTAATGACGTTTTAAATTCTATTTTAGGGAATTTTTATTTTATTTGGATTATTAAATTTGTAACCTAACGAGGCACCCCTCGTTACTCGGCAGATGACCAACCGGAAGTCCGCCACCCGGAAACCATCCACCGGGCAGAGGCGGAGGCAGAGATGCTAAATTCCGAATTTGTGGTAGTCCGCTTCACTTCTATCTTTACGATACGGGATGTGGAGAAGGAAACGCACATAAACGTAAGGCGTGTTTGTGTAAGCGCGGCATTTCGATTAACTTCGAGAAATAGAAGAGGACAGATATATTTCTGTCTTCTTTTATCAACTGGCAAGAGTGGCAAAGACATCGTTTGACGCTATGACGTATCTACTCATGCCTCAGGCGATACGCGTTAAAAATACTTTTTAAAAATTTTTTGAAAAATTAATAAATTTAATTATTAAATTAGATATAACATCCCACACGGAACTTAACATCCAATGGACGTCCATACAACCTCCATAACTCCATACGACATCTATGTCCATGGTAGATATTGACTAGATATCTAATAGAAATCCATATTACCTCTATGGTAGATGTCATCTACAAATCCATCATGGATGTCTACTGGACATCTGTTATGGATATATGATAGATTTTTACATACATATATCTTTCTACCTACAAAAAAGTCATCTTTTGATAGATGTCTAAAAGATGTTTTCTAAAAGTCATAATTAATTTTAGTTGACGAAAAGATGTCTTTTTGATCATCTTTTCGACAAGATAAAAAAGATCTATTTTATAATATACGTGCTCCTTTGTTTGCCGCTACGTGGCGTGCTCTGAACTATAACTCGTATTCAAGTTTTCATAACATGTATATAAAACCTAACAGAACAGATACTACTAAAAGTATAATTTAAAGTATGTTTTTTTGTCAGTTTAACTTCTGATATAATCTCGATAAGAGATTCAAAACATGATGAAAATTTTCATCTGGTCGAATAAATTGGAAGTAGTCCGTTTTATTGTCTATTTGAAGCACAAAGTCGAAATTTCTAATATCTAAAATTAAAAATACATTAATTTTTTAAATTCAAAATTATATACATATATGCATTATTTTATTGGATTTGTGAATAAACAATCTATAATTACTCCATATAACGTATATATGACATCTATGAATACGTCTAATGGATGTCGAATGGAGATATAAAATGCGGAACTGTGGATGTTTACGGGACGTTTCATGGATATCTAATGCAGGTTTCGAATCTCCATAGTAGACGTCTAGTGGACATCCATTAGAGGTTTTTGTTCCGTGTGGGATTAATATTATTGTTATTATTATTTTTAAATAATAAATACGTATTATTTTTGTACATCAAATAAATATTATTTTTAACTGTAAAAATAATGTTTATTAATTATTTATTTTAACAACGGTGTGTAAAGCTCTCTGAACTTAAATTATAAATAAATGAGTGTAAAGTATGGGTAGCTGTAGTTTTTACGTTAAAAATTAAATTTAAGAATATAAAAAGTACATAAAGATTATTAAAATGTAATATCATAAAAATATATATTAAAGACGTATTAAAAAGAAACAAAAAAATTAATTAAGAAATAATATAAGGAAGAGGACGTTTCGGCTTAATCTTTTCAAGCACCTTTCAGCGCATTAAATTGACAAAAAAATAGATAAACTGACAGACCATTATTTTAATCTTAACTTTTTCTTTCGTCTTATCGCATCTCTATTTTGTTCATTTCAAAATAAATTATTTTATAGAAGTTTGACATATAAATAGATTATATTAAACTATTGACTTAATCATTGAACTGGATGATGCGTATTTGTTTAATGTAAATATGACGACTTACAGGACAATCGTGAACTACAACATCAGTTTCACACACCTCCTAATCTACAAGTTAGCAAGAGGTGACTTTGAGAATGTCCTCCATGAACTTGTACAAGATGATTTTTTTCCATCCTACTCACAGCACAGTTCGCTTATTACATGTTCGATATGATTACCGACATATTAATAATAATAAAAATTAGCCTCATTTTAATACAGAGGTGATTAAAGCGTTTTGACCTTGTCGAAGGGTTATTAATGTTTGCAAATAACTTGTTTGTTTTTTTATATTTTTTATATTTTTATATCTAATTTTATTATTTTTTTTCAATTTAATGCGCTGAAGAGTGCTTGAAAAGATCAAGCCAAAACATCCGCTTCCTTATATTATTTCTTAATTAATTTTTTTGTCTCTTTTCAATACGTCTTTAATATATATTTTTATGATATTATATTTTAATAAACTTTATGTACTTTTTATATTCTTAATTTTAATTTTTAACGTAAAAACTACAGCTGTCCATACCTTACACTAATTTATTTATAATTTATTATTTATTTTACTTTTATGAAATAATTCGTTTAAAATAACAATTTAGAAAATTTATTAAAATAAAAATTTTTTTCTAGGAGTCATGAATAAAAGGAGACATGAATAAAAAGAAACTAACTCATAATTTTAATCCTTTTGGGAAATTTTTATTAATATTTTTCAAAAATATAAATATATATATACACTTAGTGTAGTAGTAGTAAGAATAAGCGAGAGGGACTTAGACAGACCCCTACAGTCACCTAGATCTGAGAGTTCTTCTGCGACCCCGCTGTTTTCTGAGGGTACTTATAATCCCAGCCCGGCATTGATTGCCAGGCTTATTAAGTAGATTATTAACTCTTGTTTTACACAGGTCCTGGGGACTTAGGAACATACAACTCAGATACCTGTATCTTTTTAGTACAAAGGCGGGGCAATTACAGGATGTGAATGCCCTCCTCCCTGTCTTCTCCGCATAGACGGCAGCTTTTTTGCCTGGCTAAACCAAGGTTAAAGAGATGGGCTCTTTGCCACATGTCCTGTGAGGAGGCCTATGCTGGTTCTGAGCCATCCTTTGTTTATCGACAAGAGTTCTTTGGCTCTGCTTGCCGAGGGTTGACTCATCGCCATCTTGACCTGGCGGCAGCCACCTGCTATGTTTCATGAGCGTATGTGGCCCCGCGCCAACTGATTTACGATGATTTTCCTTCCGGTAGCATAAGGGACTCCGATGAGCGGCTCAGATGGATGCTCTAGGGTGCCCATCTTGGCCAAGCCATCCGCCACCTCATTACCGCGTAAATCTTGATGAACAGGTATCCAGACTAGGGTAACTTTATTAGTTTCCTCTAGCTTGTTAAAAGCCAACATGCAGTCCCAAACCACGGCAGATTTCGTGGTAGACTTCACAAGGGCGCTTATCGCTGATCTACTATCTGAATAGATATTTATTCTTCTATTTTTAACCTCTGTTGAGATTTAATGTTTTACACATTCAGATATAGCCAAGAACTCAGCTTGAAAAACCGTGGTCAGGGCGCCCATAGGGATGCTTCTCCTATAGTCATTCTGCATGTCGTAGATACCTGCCTCAAAGCGTCCGTTACAACCCGAGCCGTCCGTGTACCAAGCGTCCACTTCTAGTTGGCTTAGGAAGCCTGAGTTAGACAGTCACTCCTAGTAGAGAAATCTGCTAGAAAAGACTTAACCGCGTTGAATTTTTTAGATGCAGTTCTGTTTTAAAGTGAAAGAAGATTCATGGAGAAACCTAAGGTCGGTGTGACCCAGACCCGTATCTCTTCACTCCTCCTGACACTTCAATCGATATGCTGTGAGCTTTGCCAGCTCAATGATTCTCTGGTTCAGTGGTGGAACGCAGAGTGCTACCTCGAGCGCCTCTCCCGGGGTGCTTCTCATGGCCTCCACTGTAGCCCGCAGGTAGCTTCCCTGTAGGCTTTTTAGCAGGTTCTTTGCTTCCATCTTTTCCACCCTGCGCCACCAGATCACAGCAGCATATGTTATTCTTGGTATAAGTACCGTATTTGTAAATCCATAGAGCAACCCCCGGTTTGATGCCCCAGGACTTGTCCATGGCTTTTCTGCACGCCCACATTGACGTGTAGAATTTGGTCCTCTTATTTATTAGGTGCTCTTTCCAGCTCAATTTGGAGTCAAGTAAGACTCCCAGGTATTTTGCTGTGGAAGAGTACCTTATCTCCTGATTCTAGAGCTTTAGTGGCTCAATGGATTCAGGTTTGTATTTCTTGGTGAAAATTATGGCCTCGGTCTTTAAGAGATTGACTTTCAGATCCCTGCCTTGGCATCAAGTTTATACAATCCTAAGTGCCTTATCCATGCGCTCCTTAAAAGTTGATAGGAAGTTTCCTCTCACAAACACGGCCACGTCGTCCGCATAGCCGTACACCATAAAGTCAGCTTCCTGTAACTTCCTTAGGAGTTCATCCACGACGAGACACCACAACAGAGAGCATAAAACCTCTCCCTGTGGGCAGCCCCCAGTCGGGACACTTTCCAGGACTACGTTACCATGATTGACAGTCAGCGCTCTGTTCGACAGAATGCTTTGAGTCCAGTCCCTCAAAGCGTCGGGAAGACCGTGTCTAACCATGGCTTCTTTGATAACATCATATGAAGTGTTGTCAAAGGCGCCCTCAATGTCAAGAAAGACTCCAAGGGCATATCCTTTGGCGGCAAGTTGTGTCTCTACTCTGCTCACAAGGTGATGTAGGATAGTATCTGTAGATCTGCCCTCCCTATAGGCATATTGTAAAGAAGTAAGGGAATAATACCAGTGGCCCGTCCCTCAAAGACCTATCTACAAGCCTCTCCAGAAACGAGGTGAGGCCTGAAGTCCTCGGCCAGAATGTGTCCGTTCCTGCCTGGCTTGGGTATGAAGACCACTTTGGCTCCACTCCAAGCCTGAGGAACGTGTCTTAGAGGTATGCTCGCTCTAAAGATTTTCGTCAGGCGGCCGATTAGGCAGCAAAGTCCTTCCTGAAGTAATACCGGATAGATTCTGTCAGGCCCAGGGGACTGTAGGGCTTAAAGGTTCTAATAGCTCATTCCACTCCCTTTGAGTATGTCACCTTTGCAACTAAAGACCATTCCCTGAGCTTGTAAGCAGCCTTGAGTCTTAGTTATAATTTCTTTCACTGGGTGGTTGTTTGTTTCCTGAAAGCCGAGAAAATGTGGTTTCATTAATAGCCTCAGGGCTTCCTCTAGATTATTGGTATAGCTCCCATCGGGGCGTTTAAGGCAGCCCAATTAGGGGCGGTTATCTGTTGAAAGAATTCTGTGTAGCCTCGATGCCTTAGGAGCGCTCTCGACGCTCTCACAGAAGATTTTCCAGCTTTTACGTTTGGTAGAAACGATTGCCTTGCTGTATTTGCGTTGGGAGCTTCTGAGATCTCCCAATGTGTTGCAGCGCCAGTTTTCCCGGCTTTATTAAAAGATTTTCTTACCTCTGACCTGAGCTTAGAGAGCTCTTTGTTCCACCATGAGACCTTGTTCGAGAGTCGTTTCCTTTTCATAGGGCAGTTGAACTCATAGGCGTCCACAATGGTGTCGCCAATAAACCGTGCCGCCATTTCCAGGTCGTCCTTGTTATGGAATCTGTTTGGGGCTTTTCCAAGCCTTAAGATCTATCCTGTAGCCCTATTGGTTTTTCTTGGGTTGCGAGACTATGTCCGGGTTGTGGCGTAGGGAAAGGTATATAGATCTATGATCCGATCCTAAAGGTTCATTGGAGACCTTCCAGTCTGAGATCAAGTCCGCCACCTTGTCCGTACAAATTGTGATGTCAATGACCTCCTGTCTTCTTGAATCCATAAAGGTTGGTTCAGTTCCTTTGTTGAGGATGATTAGACCAGAGCCCATGTTGAACTCGTAGAGACTCTTCCCCCTCAGGTTGACGCCCGAGCTCTCCCACCCTGTATGGTGGGAGTTAGCATCGCACCCCAAGAGGAGTTCAAGCCCCCTACTCTCAGCATGGGCTATCAGATCTTTAATAATTTGTTGTAGTAAAGGTCCGTGGAGTCATAGGGCATATATACTGACCCTATTAATATTTCCATTTCCCCCCCTGTCGTATTGAGTTCCAGTTGAATGACCGTTAGATCTCCGCAACTGAACTGTGGTACCATGACTGCTTCCAGTTCTTTGACCAGAATGCAGGTCCTTGGTTTTCCTGTAGTGTGTGGCTTGTACAATTTACTGCAACTACCTAATCCCCTAATCCAGTGCTCGGAGTTAGTTGCCCTTTTCAGGCCGATTTCCGAGGCGACGCCTCCTTTCTTCCACTAGCGCTCGAGACTCGACGGCCGAGCCGCCGAATCGCTTCAGGCGCGTCTCTGTAAGAAATATATTGGGATCCATATGTTAGGCACACAAATCGTCACATCATGAAAGTTTTTCTTGCTAAATAATTTTTCTTTTTATAAATAATTATAAATAAAATTATGTTAATAAATAATAAATGTAATGATAATAAATAATATAACAATAATATATGTAATATAAAATATATAATAATAAATTATAAGTAAAAATATTAAAAATTCTATTATTAAAAATATATTTAATATTAAAATATTGTTCGCTGATTGAGATTGTTTATAATATTTTGGTAAATATTCACATAAGGTCAGCCCTTTCAGAAGTTAACGACTTTGACATATATTGTCAAGGTCACTGTCCTGAGTAACGTTCAAAAGGTTTTAGCCGTCGCTCGTTGTTTGTTAGAAAGTTATAAACAAAAAATGTTTCATTTCAAAATGCCATAATTATTGTATGTGTTGCTTTATCTTGATATATATTTTAAATATTTTCATAATAAACACACACACACACACGGGGAGGTGTAAGGGAGAGCCTTCGGCCCCCCTTCCCACACCCACCCCGTCCACCTCGCTTCGCATGTACGTTGCAAGACAAAGTAAAGTTCACATGACCTTGCAACTTTCCACGAAGCGAGAAGACGGGGTGGGTGTGGGAGGGGAGCCGAAGACCCCTCTTGCACCCCCTGCCCCTGTGTGTGTGTGTGTCTGTGTGTATGTTATGAAAATATTGAAAATATATATCATTAATAAAAATTAATATGAAGTGGTTTATTCAACAGAAAATGCATGTTGAATAAGTAAAATTGCAGTAATACGTTGAACTTTGACAACATGTGTTCTACAATAATACTGTCTTCAACTTAATTTTGTGGATGCCCCACTTTAAATCGTCATAACTTTTCATTTTAAGTCGAAAGAAAACCCTATGTAAATATAGAACGAAATCGTAGGTGACAATCTTAATCTAGAAAACCGTTTAACAAAGTTTTGGCAGATTTGAGAGAAAAATTAACTGATTTTAATTGTAATAAATGAATTCTCGTTTTTGTTGATTGGAAAAATGCATTGAATGCATTAAAAAAATGTACAATATAGTTAAGAAAAAGAAAATATGCTTTCCTCTTTAAATTATTCATCATAAATAAAAGGTATTCTCCAAATTTTATTTTGTCGCTTACAACCATTTCTTGCAGAAAATTTTCATTTGTATTCCATGATTCGAAAAGTCTTGTGACACATGTGTGATGAGACAGCCAGCGCGTTCCACTTTATTTAAAAATTTTAAGAAATTTTTCTTGAAAGCAATCAGAAAACTCGTGAAAAATTGCCAAACGTTTCGGACTGCTATTAATACAACTTGCTATTTTGCTTAAAAACTCGTCACAAAATGACGGTATTTTTGCACATGCATCATGCGCAGCTAATGTGGCAGAATGATATGAGTACATGGAAATGTTAATAAATCTTTACATTTCTCTTCTAACTTAGTTTTAAACGATAAATGTTTCCTCGAAACATTACAAAAGTATTATCGCATGAAAGGTCAATATTTGAAAAGGAAATCTTCAATTATCACATTTCAGACTTAAATGCATGGAATAATTTTTCAACACTGCAATTTGTCGCATCAATATTAATTAATTTTACTAGTTGTCAGTGAATATCTAATGTGTCAGGATCAATGTATCGAACGAAAAATGTCATCCATTTTTCGTTGCAGATATCTGACGTTTCGTCAATAAAGACAGAAAATTTTGTGTTCTAAAACTTCTTAGCAACATTTTCTTTTTCAACGGGATATAAAACGTTGGAAATTATATTTCTACATTTAGTTCGACCTATATTCATTTTTTTTAATACATACATTAGGATCTTTTCTTATGTGTTGAAAAAACTTAGAATATCTTGTACAGTTTGATAAGATATATTTTTGTCTGCAATTAAAGCGACATATTGTATTTCAACTAACTTTTTAGGTTCATCAAACGACAAAAGATCATTTTGTGTAATAGAATCATCATTACATTCGCTCACTTCAATCCCTTTTTCCTTACAATTATTTACATGAATATTGGATTCTGCGTGCCGATGAATATTAGATAGATGTGGAGTTAAAATTTTTTTACAAATTTTGCAAAAACATAAATTTTCGTCGTACGGAACTTCACATAACCATAAATTAAAATTATCAATCTCTAACCAATCTCGTGTCTAAATACTAATTTGATTAGTTGATTCAACTTTAATTTTATCACTATTATTATTGCTTTAAATTATTTCGGTGACACGCAGAATCCGCATGTCTAGAAACGTGATGCGTTGCAAACAAAATTTCTTTCACAAATAGTGCAATAGTATAAGCTTTCGTCTGATGAGACCCTCTGTATCCAATTTTTACATCACTCATCGTCTAACCAAGCTTCTACGAAACTTAGTTTCCGTTTTTTGCTTACAGTATCACATATTTCCAGAAAGTATTAAAAAATAAAATAAATTAATTAATAACTAAATAAATAAAAATAAATAAAAACCAAAAGTAGAAATATTAATAGTCGCCAGTAGTTTTTTTAAAAAAGTGAAAAAATCTTAAACGTCGACCTGACTGGCAAGAAATATTTATTTGATTCTTTATAAAATATTACATAACGTTTCTACCCTTGGTTTGGGTCTTCTTCAGATGTACGAGTCCTAAAAAAAAAAATATCGAAAGTTGTCAAATACAAAAGCAATATACGTTCGGCTAATGCAACGTTATAAACCAAAAACAATGCGAACAAAAAACAAAATTATTACCTAACGTAAACACCATTATATGTCAATTAAGCACTAGACAAATAATCCATTATTTATAGAAATTGAGAACTTTAAGCAAACGACTTAATGCTTATTCAAAAGTCGACATCTCTTATGAGATGCTTACCAGAGAAAGAGAGGAATTATACTAATTTATTATTGTGTCGTAGATAGGATTGAGGTTTTCTGTATCTTTTTGAAGGTTAATTGTGTTGTCTGTCATTTTAATGTAAAACATTTCAGCAATCGAGTCATGTTCAAATTCGCTTCTATGGTTACTGACGATGCTATGGTTACGGGAGGGTCCCGTTAGCACATATCTCGATAGCACACAACCATACATATTGACCGATGCCTAGGGTAACCAGCATGGTTAGCCAATCAGAAGGTTCTAATGTTCATTCCAATTAGCGTGTGCGCTATCGGATCTCGTCCATGGTTACTAACATGTTTTTTTATGTCGTTATTATGTTCTTTTATACGCACTGTAGAGATAGCTGAAATGTTTTACATTAAAATGACAGACAGCACAATTAACCTTCAAAAAGATACAGAAAACCTCAATCCTATCTACGACACAATAATAAATTAGTATAATTCCTCTCTTTCTCTGGTAAGCATCTCATAAGAGATGTCGACTTTTGAATAAGCATTAAGTCGTTTGCTTAAAGTTCTCAATTTCTATAAATAATGGATTATTTGTCTAGTGCTTAATTGACATATAATGGTGTTTACGTTAGGTAATAATTTTGTTTTTTGTTCGCATTGTTTTTGGTTTATAACGTTGCATTAGCCGAACGTATATTGCTTTTGTATTTGACAACTTCGATATATTTTTTTTTTAGAACTCGTACATCTAAAGAAGACCCAAACCAAGGGTCGAAACGTTATGTAATATTTTATAAAGAATCAAATAAATATTTCTTGCCAGTCAGGTCGACGTTTAAGATTTTTTGATTTTTTTTTAAATAAATAAGTCAATAAATATAAAATAAAATAATAAATATTAAATAAATATAAAATATATAAAAATAAAAAATAAATAAAAGAAGAAATAAATAAAAATAAAAAATGAAAAATTAAATAAAAATATAAACAAATTGCTTACAATTAGAGATTAAGCAAAGTAATCTTGCCTCAATATTGTCAAGAAGTAAAATGATAACATATTACTGTTGACTTTAAATCGGTAAGCTATCATCTGTGTTAAAAGCGGACTCAACCGCTGTAATAAAAATATTATATTTGTAATTTGTAATAGATTACATCCGCAAAACACATTATTCTTCTATAAAGTACTATTAAAATTTAAAAAAACATTATATCCGTAAAAAACGATGTAGTACAATAGGGCTCCAGGCGAAGATCAACTTTAGAAACCTAATGGGTGATGTGGAAATGTGCTATAATGTAATTTATTTAATTTTTAAAATATTTTTAAATATCTAAATCGTGTAAATCAAAAAAGTGAAACTAATATAAAATTTAGTAAGGAGAATATGTAAGAGAGAGAGAGAAAGAGAGAGGGGGGAGGGAAGGGAGGGAGAGAGGAAGAAAGGGAAAGAGGGAGAGAAAGGGATAGAAAGGGAAAGAAAGGGAGAGAAAAGGAGAGAGGGAGAGAGGAGAGGGAGAGGGAGAGAGATTTTACTACATGTTATAAACTACTATTTACTACATATTATAAACAATCTCAATCAGCAAACAATATTTTGTAAATGTATTTTTTATATTGATTATTCATTAAATGTACATATTGTATATTTTTGAAAAATTTAAAAATAATATTAAATAATATTAAATAATATTAAAATCATGGGTTAAGTCTTCTTTTATTTATTGAAAAAAATGTTTATTTTAATAAATTCTCTAAATTATTATTTTAAACGAATTATTTCATAAAAGTAAAATAAGTAATTAATAAACATTAAATATATATTATTTTTACAATTAAAAATAATACTTATTTCATATATAAAAATAATATTTATTAATTATTTAAAAATAATAATAATAACAATTATAATAACATTAAAATTATAATTATGTTATGTCTAATTTTATCTAATTTAATAATTGAATTTATTAATTTTTCAAAAAGTTTTTAAAACGTATTTTTAACGCGTATCGAGAAGCGAGAAGATGCCGTTGTCGTTGTCACTCTTGTCAGCTTGATAAAAGAAGACAGAAAGTAATATATCTGTCCTCTTCTATTTCTGGGAGTTAGCCGAAACGCCGCGCTTACACGACACACCTTACGCTTGTGTGCGTTTCTCTCTTTACACTCCGTATCGTGAGAATAGGAGTGGGGCGAAGTACCAAAAATCCAGAATCTGGCATCTCTAGGCGGAGGCGCTTTGCAGCCTTTTTAAGCTTTTAACTAGCCATATACGTACAGTTTTGTATCAATTTTACATAAGGCGCGGTATGACACAGTTTAAAACTGATGTAAAACTGAACGTGTATGGAGCCGTCACGCTAAGGCTGAAGACACACCAAAACTGAAAGATCAAACGTGCTTGTTATTTTAACGTGGCGCAGTTTAAAACTGTTGCAAAATTGTCCGTGTGTGGCGTTCTTTAAGTAATTTTTGTAGTTGTCGTGGAAGTTGTCTTGCAATTCTCGGACAAGTTTCATATGAGAAAGCTTTTCTCTTTGTTGTAACCAATTCTTGCACCATTTGGACCGTCTTTTTCGACGGTTTTTATCTTCCTCTTCATTTAATAAAATTATCAAAGCAGCTGCAGCTTTTCTTTTCAACATCATCACAGATCACAATATTAAAAAAAGAACTGCTAGTAACATGAAGGTAGCAATCAGGAATGATAAGCTTAGCATGTATGTACGTGGCGAAAAACATCAATACTGAACTGACAGTTCTGACGTGACGGCAGTTCAGAACTGATGCAAAACTGTACGTGTATGGCTAGCTTTTTCAAAATCACCGTTATAACAGCTCTCAGCCGGGCGCCGTTTTGGTAAATAACGCTCGGAGAAAACTCCAAGAGTTACCAAACAGGCCCGAGCGTACCGCAGAGCCGGACTTCCCCGCACGATCGACTCTCCTCTCCCCACACGGGGCAAAGAACCCCGCACAAAACATATGGAAAATGGATCCCGGTGGATTTGGCTGAAACTTTGTAAATTTGTAGTTTACATGATCTCGATAAAAAGTTCTCATTGCCCCAATTTGATTCATTGAGCCGTTTGAGCTCTAGAGATCGTCGAATGTGTAAAATAGGCGACTGCTGCCGCCACCATATAGGCAACCAGCTGTCAATTCCTCCTTCCTCTACGCCTTCTTCCATCCCTCTTGTATCTCTTCCTTATCTCCTCTTCTACTCTCTATCCTCATGGTGCATAAAAGTATTAAGGTAAGGTAATCGAGAAATGAATATTTTACGAGATATCTTGTATTTTATGTCAAAATACTGCAACTTTGAAGCCTTATAACTCGAAAAGTACTTCACGAAAAAACATTTGATTATAGTGTTTTGGAAAGCTCTCGAGGCGAGCTACAAGAATATGTAATAATATATAGGATGTTCCATTTAAAAAAAATTGAGGTGATTTTCACGTGACCTTCAAATGACTCTTCAAAGTCAAACCAATGGTACCATCTTATGGTCCCCTCGAAATTATACAACTTCTGTCTGAAACATTTTTATCTAAAACTTTTGGATTCTGAGATATTTCAATGGAAAGATTAAAATGGCCTACCATATATATATACAGGGTGTCCCCGAATTGCCAGATCAAATCTCGTGGGTAGATAGAGCGTGTTAAACTGAAAACAAAAGTCTTATATCATTTTGCTAAATTCGCAATAATTAATGAAACATAAATTAATAAAGATCGGCCAATCCGTGCCAGTACAAGCGCGCGACGCGAAGAAACCTCCCAGTTGTTACTTGATACTAGGCGCTTGACGAGACAGTAGGAGGAGCGGTCTACAAAGGGCGTACTGAAAGAGACACGTACAGTGCGCGCTGCGTTTATGTCTTGCCGCGCGCCTAGTATCAAGTAACAACTGGGAGGTTTCTTCGCGCTGCGCGCTTATACTGGCATGGATTGGCCAATCTTTATTAATTTATATTTCATTAATTATTGCGAATATATATATACAGGGTGTTCGGCTACAGGTGGGACAAAATTTAAGGAGTAATTCTACATGATAAAATAAGACGAAAATCAAGAATAATAAAATTGCGTTGGAGACTTCGTTTATTAATTATAAATATTTTAATTTTGGTATAAAGAGCGCCTGACGCACGGCAATCCGCCGAGCTCCAGCGTACGTAAGGTATGTCGATAGAGTCGCCGTCAAAATACACTGTGATTCATAAGTACACAGATACATCGTAACAGTGATGTACATTTTGCAATATTTAGCGCGGAACAATATTCCTTTTATTACACACATCGCGATTATCACGTCCACAAGATTATCCACAAAAAATTTTACAGGAATCATATAACATGTTATAATAACATTATAACAAATGTTCAAAGTGTCCTCCATTCTGTTGTAGACAGAGCTCGATTCTCTTTTGGAAGTTTTGTCTTACGCTTTGAAAATCAACCATCACGTTCTGTATTACATTTGATGTAAATTGAATCTTATGTTCTAATTCTTCCAGTGTTAACACAGGAATATACCAAAGTTTTTAAGTGTCCCCAAAAAAAGAAATCAAGATGATTCAAATCTGGAGAGCGAGCCGGCCAAGGGACAGGTCCTCCTTGACAAATCCATTTATTTGTAAAATTGTTTAAATATTCTCGCACATTTGCACAATAATGTGGTAGTGCACCGTCATAAACCACATGTCTCTGCGCACTTGTAGTGGTACATTTTCTAAAAGTTCATACAACTGAAATTGTAAAAAGTCCTTGTATGTCTGCCCTTCAACCGATGAGGCAAAATAACAGTACCGATAATTTGGTCGCCAAGAATTCCTGCCCAAATATTTGTAGAAAATTGTCGCTGCGTATTTACTTCTCTCACCGCTCGTGGATTTTCATCAGCCCAAACGTAATCATTATGAAAATTAATGCCGCATCTATTGAAACTTGCCTCATCGGTGAATAATATTTTCAATATAAAATCTGGATCCTCTTTAATTTTAGACAAGATCCACGTACAAAAATTAACTCTTCTTTTAAAATCTCCTGCTTCCAATTCTTGTACCCGTTGATAGTGATATGGATGTAGTTGTTGCTCTTTTAAAATTTACCACACAGTAGAGTTACTAGTTCCTACTATTGCTGCAATTTTCCTCGTACTTAAGCAAGGATTTTCTTCAATGTGCTGTAACACTCTTTCTTCTAAGTCCGCATCACGTTGATTATGTCCACTGGATCTTTTAGCTTTTAACATTCCGATATCTCGCAATTTTTTATGAAGCCTTGTGAATGTTTTCTTATTTGGTATATTTCTATCTGGATATTTTTCTTCATAAATACATCTGGCTTCGGTGGCATTACCATTTGCTTGGCCGTAACAAAAATGCATATCCGTAAGTTCATGAAAAGTATAATCCATTTTCCAAAATATTGAAAAATACACAAGTCAGTATAAAAATTACTACAGCACACTTTTAGATACTACACACTAAAATACTCGCCACACCCACTAATCGCACCGACAAAGGCTACCGCCGCCGTTAACTGTCGTACTTCTCGTTGCTTTTAATAACAAATTTCTTTTGTCGGTACAGACAGTGCGTGCAGCGAGTGTTTTGTTTATGAAAGTGTGCTGTAGTAATTTTTATACTGACTTATGCATTGTTCGTGTATTCTTCGTTATCTTGAAAAATGGATTATACTTTTTATGAACTTACAGATATGCATTTTTTATAGATCAAATAAATAGTAATGCTACGGAAGACAAACGTATTTATAAAAAAAAAAAGTATCCCGAATAAAAAAATATTCTCAGAACTTCATTAAAGATTGCAGGATACCAAAATGTTAAAAGCAGATTCGGTGGACCTAATCAATGTGACTCGGACATAAAAGATAGAATTGCAACAATAGAACGAATCAGGAATAATACTGTGTATCATATTTTAAAAGAGCACTAATAGAAATAAATTCATAGCGACATTTTTCTACAAATATTTGGGCAGGAACTCTTGGCGATGAAATTATCTTTGCCGGCTATTCAGATTTAAGTCCTCTCAATTTCTTCTTTTGGGAACATTTAAAAACTATATTCCATGCAATTAACTGGATAAACGCTGGAAGAATAACAAGGGATTCAATTTACATCAAATATATTACAGAATGATGATTGACTTTCAAAACGTAAGATAAAACTTTTACAGAAGAATCGTGCTCTGTCTACTATAACAGAGTAAAAAAGACATTTTAAAAATTTGTTATAATATCATTATAACGTTACTATGATTTGTGTAAAATTTTGTATGAATAATCTTGTGGACGGGATAATCGCGATGTATGTAGTAAAAAAAATGTTGTTCCGCGCTAAATATCTCAAAATGTACATCAACTATTACGAGGTATCTGTGTACTTATGCGTCACAGTGTATTTTGACGGCGACTCTACCGACATACCTTACGTACGATGGAGCTCGGATTGCCGTGCGTCAGGCGCTCTTTATGCCAAATTTAAAATATTTATAATTAATAAACGAAGTCTCCAACGCAATTTTGTTATTCTTGATTTTCGTCTTATTTTATCATATAGAATCACTCTTTAAATTTTGTCCCACCTTAGCCGAACACCCTGTATAGATATATATATATATATATATATATATATACAGGGTGTCCGGTAATAACCACCTCACCGCTCATATACAGGTAGAGCAGGTCAAACTGAGTAGAAAAGTCCTCTGCCATTTTTCGATTTTCGAAATAATTACCGAGAAATTAATTAACAAAGATTGACAAATCTGGGCAAGTACAAGCGCGCGGCGAGAAAGCCCATCCTACTGCTACGCGGTTACTAGGCGTTCATTGAATGATAGGAGGAGCGGTCTACGACTGGAAATGGATGCGTATGAGTAGCGCGCCTAATAACCGCGTAGCGGTGAGACGGCCTTCTCGCCGCATGCGCTTTACTCGCGCGGATTCGCCGATCTTTTTTAATTAATTTCTCGATAATTATTTCGAAAATCGAAAAATAGTAGAGGACTTTTCTACTCAGTTTGACCTGCTCTACCTGTATATGAACGGTGAGGTGGTTATTACCAGACGCCCTGTATATATATATATGTATACAGGGTGTTCGGCTACAGGTGGGACAAAATTTAAAGAGTGATTCTATATGATAAAATAAGACGAAAATCAAGAATAACAAAATTGCGTTGGAGACTTCGTTTATTAATTATAAATATTTTAAATTTGGCATAAAGAGCGCCTGACGCACGGCAATCCGAGCTCCAGCGTACGTAAGGTATGTCGGTAGAGTCGCCGTCAAAATACACTGTGACGCATAAGAACACAGATACCTCGTAATAGTTGATGTACATTTTGAGATATTTAGCGCGGAACAACATTTTTTTTACTACATACATCGCGATTATCCCGTCCACAAGATTATTCATACAAAATTTTACACAAATCATAGTAACAGGGTGATTCAAAACAACCGTTTGTCCTTGAAATATCGAATTCCTGAATGAATTCTGAGACGATTTTTCCTTTGGCAAAATTTTACCCGAAGCTTAGTTTTCAAATTATAAAAGAAAATAGGTAGCGAATTACGGCACGCGTACAGGCGGTAGGCAGGAGCAGCGCAACTCATTATCCGACGCGGGCGATTACGCGAGGCGCTCGCTGCGGTCAGCTGTTATCTACACGCGATGTGTGCGTATGTGTGTACGTGTGTATGTACACGCCCCGGCATAAATGGTGTCCGTCGGTAAATGTGTATGTACGTACGTGTATGACAACCGAAAGCGTCACATACACATGCAGCGCGTACGTACGTGTCACTTGAAGCGCGGCGGAATTCATGCAGCGGAGGAGAAAAAAGTGGGAGGCAATCCTGTTGTTGCATCCTTAGCGCAAGACGTACAATCGAGAGAGAAAGCATGACAAGACGTGATGCCGATTAGTGGTGTCCTATAACTCTGTCTCACTCACTCTACGCATGAATGAGCGAGAGAGCTATAGGACACCGCGTTGTCTCTATATTCGTCTCGTTCGCTCTCGCGCTTATGTCATGTTTTCTTTTTTATTCCTTCAAGAAACGTGGCTGAGTCTTGCGGATCGAATACCGGCATTCATAAATTTTAATTATATGATATATTAGAAATTGATCGGTTTCATATATATAGCAAAGAAACATTTCCATTTTATTCCATAAAAAATGGGTGCAAATTTACAATTACTGTTCTAGTGAATCTCAAAATTACTCATAATGATACATGTATAATTTTTTACCAAATTTTTTACATAATAGAAAAAAAAATTACGCAATCATAAATAAATTAATAATTAATTAGAATAAGCATATGTTTCTTTGTTATATATGAAACCGATCAATTTCTAATATTAATATGATAATTAAAATTTTATGAATGCCGGTATTCGAGCCGCAAGGCTCAGCTACGTTTCTTGAAGAAATAAGAAAGAAAACATGACATAAGCGCGAGAGCGAACGAGACGAATATAGAGACAACGCGGTGTCCTATAGCTCTCTCGCTCATTCATGCGTAGAGTGAGTGAGACAGAGTTATAGGACACCACTAATCGGCATCACGTCTTGTCATGCTTTCTCTCTCGATCGTGCGTCTTGCGCTAAGGATGCAACATCGGATTGCCTCCCACTTTTTTCTCCTCCGCTGCATGAATTCCGCCGCGCTTCAAGTGACACGTACGTATGCGCTGCATGTGTATGTGACGCTTTCGGTTGTCATACACATACATACATACACATTTACCGACGGACACCATTTATGCCGGTGCGTGTACACACCCTCTCTCTCTCTCTCTCACTCACTCACTCACTCATTCACTCACTCACTCACTTATTGTTACCTTGTACAAATGTTTAATGTCTTTTGATAGATAATTGTATACGACTGGAGTAGACTCACAATGAGACGTTGACACACCGTGACGCACCGAATAATAAACGAATTTTTTTTCTATTAGAAATTGTACCGACTTTGACAAATACACTCACGCACACAGATGAGAGAATTTTCTTTTAGAATTTACCCTGAGAATCATGATAAACGTGGTAATTTTAAGAGAAAATTCTTTCATCTGTGTGCGTGAGTGTATTCGTCAAAGTCGGTACAATTTCTAATAGAAAAAATATTCGTTTTATATTCGGTGTGTCACGGTGTGTCAACGTCTCGTTGCGAGTCTACTCCAGTCGTATACAATTATCCATCAGAAAATATCAAACATTTCTACAAGATAAGAATAAGTGAGAGATTTTATTATTTATTATCATATATTGTTTTTATAAAAATTAGAAAACAGTACGTTACATTACCAAGTTTACAATTTTTTAAGCGTTTCAATTATAAAGAGATAGAGAAGATGTAAATTTTCTGTGCGCTCTGTAAATTCAAACCTGCCTTCTCTCTTTTTTATATGCAACATTTCAGAAGTCAATCTTTTTTTGTAACAGGATTCCCTATCAAGTATTTGAATATTCCCAGTCAAATTCATATTCTTATCTAATCTATGATCCGTTATAACTGATCTTTGAGCGGTATTTAAATTTAATGTCTTTTATGTTCCCCGATTATGTTCCGCGTTTTCAACATACGTTTTGTTTGCCCTACATATGACGTGTTGCACATTTTGCAATTTATTTTATAGACAACATTATTAGTCATGAGTTTTGATAGTGGGTCTTTGTATGATTTAATATACTTTTTGAGATTATAAAATCCCTTATGGGCTGGATCTCCGCTCTCTTTATAAAAGGTTTGAATTTCTCCAAAATAAATGGAACATATGGTAATGGAAAGAAATTATTTGTGCCCTCCTTTTGAATGTTGTTTATATAATTATTATTATTATGAAATAAATATTTTAGTCTAGAAGTAATCATATCAAAGATCAATTTCACAGGATATCCATTAGTTACTAATATGTTGATGATCTTATTAAAATTTTTTTGATGGAACGACGGGTGTGATAAATGAAAAACTCTGTCCCTATGATGGTACCTTTTTTGACAAAGAGGATGTTGTGAATGATAGTTTAGAAACCTTCCTGGAAATGTTTTTTGGTACCAATCTATCAGAAGATATCCATTTGTCTTGTAAACTTTCAAATCTAAGAAACTTATACTATTATCTTCACCTATTTCTATAGTAAATGTTAATCTAGGGTGGAAGGAATTGAAAATCTCCAATATTCTTTGAAATTCTAACGGAGGTGCCGCCATCAAAACATCATCCACATATTTAAAATAAAAAGGAATGTTAAATGGTAATAATAAAAGGGTCTTACTTTCTAAATCCTGCAACACAAGGTCAGAAATAATAGGTGACAAAGGTGAACCTATAGGCATTCCAAAGTTTGTTTATAAATGTTATTGTTAAACGAGAAATAGGTTGAACTGAATATTAAGTTTAAGGCTGTTAAGAATTCTTCAATAGGGATGGAAGTATTTTTGGAAATAAATGCCATCTCTGTTTCATGCTCTCAATAGCTAATTCTAATGCAGTCAATACTGTCTATGAGGATGACGGACCACAAGATTCCGTCAAAAATCATTGTGGATCAAGTCATCCTTAAAATTTATTGCGTCACAACACTCGAACAAGAACTTATCACAATTGTCGTCACTACTCATTTTCATTAAACACTGCGTCAGTCAATTCAAGTTTATATTGCATTGAGGAGAATCTCAGCGGAGATTAAAACGTAAGTACGCGCACTAACAATTATATCAGACCGACGTATACCATTTAAGTTAAATTTCTCCATATACTCTATATTATTAACAAAATATATGTATTACATTTAGTATAATTTCTTTATAATTCGTTATAAACATTGTGTTCTTTATGCTCCAACCGCCATTTATTATTAACATTATTAAAGGAAACTTTATTAATTTTTACATACTTAAACAATTTTTACAGTATAAATAATTTATATACACGTACGCACGCACAATGCAGTACAGTAATGCGCGCGAATTGCTTCGTGTCACGAGCTTGAAACCCGGATTATTTTAGAAAATCCCGTCAAACGTCCTCGGACGCTCGAGAAACTAGGAATCCGGGGAAAACCAGACGGATGGCAGCCCTGTATCATATGACACATCGAGTAATAAGTGAAGTTTTTTCTTTCATAAATTGTATTGAGCGTGTGCGTGTATGTGTATATGTGTAAACGTTTCACATAGACATACACATATCGCGTGTAACAAGCAGCTAATCGCAACGTCTCACGTAATCACCCATCAGACGGTTAGTTATGCCGCCCCTGCCTATTTCCTGTTCTCATTCCATAATTCGCTAACTATATCGGCTTATAATTTGAAAACTAAACTTTGGACAAAATCTTGGTAAAGGAAAAGTTGTCTTAGAATTCAGTCAGGAATACGACATTTCAAAGACAAAAGGTTGTTTTGAATCACTCTATATATTTATGGTTTACATCTTCTGCAGTTATATGGGACCTACTTTTTAACGCCGGTTTCAAATGGCCTATATTAAAAAGGTTCACGTGACAAAATACTTTCGGTGTTTGCCATTCTTTTCCGAGAAATGATCGGATAAAAATTCGATGTTTCTCATCGGATTTAAACCCGAGTTCTTCGGCACAGAGAGCAGACACATAACTTACTACGTCACAATCGCTACAATATATACATATATGCAGATATATCGTTTTTTTTTAATGTCTTTTTTTAAACGGATTTGAAACTAAGAAATCAGTATTAGTCCTTTTAAAATTCTCTCATGAAAGATCGATAAAACAAAGTTTTAAAAGTACTTGAAATAAATTCTATTAAATCAATTTAATACATAACATTTTTTACCTTATACAACTTTATCTTCAACCGTTCTATAGAAACTCACAGCGAATGATCATTTTGAACGACCTATACAAAAAGAAAAATATAAAAGAAAATAAATAAATGTTTAATATTTGTAGAACGATAAAAATTAAAAATTGCTAATTACATTAGAAAAATTAACTCATGTAATTGTAATAATTTCACACAGGTTTTAGAAAAGAAAGAATGGAAAAGTTTTCGTACAATGGTGGCAAATAGTAGGCAGCTTCGGAGATGCGGTAAAAAATTACCGAGGTACTGTGACATCAACAATGATAGAAGAATCAGCATGACAGAATGGCTCAGCTGTCTCAATGCTCAACATCCAACAATAGGTAATATATCTTTTATTTTTGTTTTACTTTTTATGTAGTTAAAATTTAATTTAATTAAGAAACAACAAAAAGTCATTTATTTTATCTCATAATCAAATTTTTATATAATATAATCTTCGAGATGTTGTTGACTTTCTACAGGGTGTCCCAGAACAACCTTCCGTCCGTAAAATGACGTATTCCTGACGCAATTTTAAGACAATTTTTCCTTTACCAAAATTTGATTTGAAGCGTAGTTTTTGAGTTATAAGCAAAAATAGTTAGCAAATCACACGTCGAGTATAGAAGGCAGGCAGGAGCGGCGCGACGCACCGCGAGCGCGGGCGCAGCTAACCATCCGACGAGTGATTACCGCCGCATGAGTCGCTAACTATTTTATCTTATAACATAAAATTATGCTTTAAATAAAATTTTGGTAAAGAAGAAAATGTCTTATAATTACGTCAGGAATAAGTGTTCCTTAAAATAACGTTTAATGACCAAAAGTTGTTCCGGATCGCCGACTGTCGCCGACGCTGCGATCAGCTGATTGCTACACGCGATGTGTCTCTCAGCTGAGTCGGAAAATCAATATATCGATCGGTCTGACGTTGTCGACGACAATGTCGATGACAATCGAAGGAGCGTCACCGTCGCGGAGACGGTTATTTTTCTCTTTCTCTCACTCACTCTGTCCCTTTCTTTTACGCACACACTCAGCATACACACATCGCGTGTAGCAATCAGCTGATTGCATCATCCGACAGTCGGCGATCCGGAACAACTTTTGGTCATTAAACGTTATTTTAAGGAACACTTATTCCTGACGTAATTATAAGACCTTTTCTTCTTTATCAAAATTTTATTTAAAGCATAATTTTATGTTATAAGATAAAATAGTTAGCGACTCATGCGGCGGTAATCACTCGTCGGACGGTCAGCTGCGCCCGCGCTCGCGGTGCGCCTCGCCGCTCCTGCCTGCCTTCTATACTCGACGTGTGATTTGCTAACTATTTTTGCTTATAACTCAAAAACTACGCTTCAAATCAAATTTTGGTAAAGGAAAAATTGTCTTAGAATTGTGTCAGAAATACGTCATTTTACTGACGGAAGGTTGTTCTGGGACACTCTGTATTAACGTAAAAATTGTCATGATGTTACTACTTTATGTTTTTTTGATATTGGTTTAGAAATAGTCAAGAGTTGATAGAATATTGCTATTTTAATATAACAAAAGTAAAATATCTTAATATTTGTAATTATTATTAATGATAAATAGCTCTCAGTATACAGGGTGATTCAGAACAACTTAGATGTATTTAAAATAAATAAATAAAGTTTATAATATAGTTTATAATATAGTTTATTGCTTAGTCAAAGGATTTACAATTAAATCAAACTTAAAGTGATAGATAAAGGTCGTAACGAAAACAGTTAAAAATTAGACATAAATGAATGTAATAGTAATTAAAGTACAAAAATTGTTTACAATAAGACGGACGTTTCGGCTTGATTTCTCAAGCCTTCTTCAGTTCAGGGAATAAGCGGAACGTAGAAATAAATATAATAAACTATAACATATTAAACCGCATAGTAGTCAGAGGTGTAAAACTTTAATTATTATAAAAACATTGAGGGTCAAGGACGGCGAACCTTTCTACGTTCCGCTTATTCTCTGCGCTGAAGAAGGCTTGAAAAATCAAGCCGAAACGTCTTATTGTAAACAATTTCTGTACTTTAATTACTATTACTGTTTATTTATGTCTTATTTTTAACTACGTTACGGCCTTTATCTATCACTTTAAGTTTAATTTAATTGTAAATCCTTTGACTAAGCTATAAACTATTTATTTATTTATTTATTTTAAATTTACACTGTTATATCCGGCTCTTTTACGCCTTAGTACTAAACTTTTATTTATTTTAATTATTGAGCCAGTTTACCAATTATTCTAGATGTTTTTGTAAAGACGTACTCTTGAGTTAATTCTGAGACGATTTTTGCCTTACGAAAAATTTGTCCATAGGTTATTTTTAAATTATAAAAGAAAATAGTTATTGAATCATGGGACGAATACAGTAGGTAGGCAGGAGCGGCGCAACTCGTCATCTGACACGGCGTTTGTTGCGATCAAATACACGCGATGATACGCACGATCTCTCTCGCACACTCGCACGCACGCACGCACGCACAACTTTCTCTCTCTCTCTCTTCTCTCTCTCTCTCTCTCTCTCTCTCTCTCTCTCTCTCTCTCTCTCTCTCTCTCTCTCTCTCTCTCTCTCTCTCTCTTTCACACACACACACACACACACACACACACACACACACACACACACACACACACACACACACACACACACACACACACACATTCACTCACTCACTTACCTTTTACAGATTCGATGTCTTCTTTCGGTGTTCTGCTTGACAGATGAATAATTTTATCGGAAATAAACAATAACAGTTCACACTGTATTTTACATGTAACAAATCCATACTGATTTATAAGTCATACATTTTTTCTTTTTTGTATTACGTATCGAATTTAATTACGCACTTGAGTGATTTATAAATCGATTCATTACTATTAATCACTACAGAGTAATCAACCAGAAAATTGTCTTTTACAAAGTGTATCACGTATCAATACTTTCACAGATTTACACGCCCTCACTCACGAATAAATCTATCAGTTTGTTATTATTATAGAGAAATAAGAAATTTACAAGCCGTGGAAACAGTCTTTCATGCTGTTGAGCAAGAACTTGAAAGTAGTATTTCGAGACATTGCTCGAGAGTATAAACTCTCTTATTCTACTGTTCAAAGAATATTTAAAGAAGAAAAATTATACGCCTATCATTACATTTGCGTTCAACATTTGCATTTTTAATTATAATAATTGATTGCTTTAAAAAAACACGTGTTGTACGTCATTATAATGTTGTGTTTCTCATACGTTTCTCACACACATCGTGTGTAACAAGCAGCGTAATCCCATCGTCACCTATTGGACGGTGACTTGCGCCGCCCCTGTCTACCACCCGTATCTATTTTTCCCGTAATTCGCTAACTTTTTCATTTTATTATTTAAAAACTAAGCTTCGGACAAAATTTTAGTAAAGGCAAAATAGTCTTAGAATTGAATCAGGAATACGACATTTTAAGGACAAAAGGTTGTTTCGAATCACCTTGTATATATACAGGGTGTCCCCGAATTGGCGGATCAACTCTCATGGGTAGATAGAACGTGTTAAACTGAAGAGAAAAATCTTATATCATTTTGCTAAATTCGCAATAATTAATGAGATATAAATTAATAAAGATCGGTCAATACGTGCCAGGATAAGCGCGCGGCACGAAGAAGCCTCCTACTTGTTACTTGATACTAGGCGCGCGGCGAGACGGTAGGCGGAGCGCTCTACAAAGGACATACAAAGGACGTACAAAGGGCGTACAAAGGGCGTACTTAAAGAGACACGTACAGTGCGTTCTGCGTTTACGTCTTGCCGCGCGCCTAGTATCAAGTAACAACTGGGAGGTTTCTTCGCGCCGCACGCTTATACGGGTTGGCCGATCTTTATTAATTTATATCTTATTAAATATTGCGAATTTAGCAAAATGATATAAAATTTTTTTCTTCAGTTTAACACGCTCTATCTACCGACGAGAGTTGATCCGCCAATTCGGGGACACCCTGTATATATATTTATGAAAGAGCAGTTTTCAGGACTAGAAAAGACCCCTAATTTTATTATATAAATATTGAGTAAACCTTGAGTAAAAATTAATGTGATATCAAAAATGTAAAAATAATGAATACTTTCTTAGATGTGGAAAATGATATCGTAAGACATTTTCGAGAACCATTATATTTTTCCATAAATATAAAAAGATAGTTACTTTTTAACAACTTTTTTTTTTAGATATATCCATAGATATATTAAATATAGATAGAGCTTTGTGCGATCTCTGTCCTAAGTCTGTGATGCCAAGATACTAATTAGATGCCAAGATAGTAATTAGATAAATAGATAATCTTTTTCCCCCGTTGCGCATGCGCATTCGTATATTTCTCTTGACAGACACAGATTGTTGGTTATTTCCTCTGTCATCGGGCATTTAAAGAACTGCGCGATTGTACATTACACATGTGCGACGGAGGAAAATGTCTCCCTTTGACCCTTATCTTGGCAACGGTAAGATAAATAAAACTCTATTTATATTTAATATATTTATGGATATAACACATATAAGTAATAAATCACTATATTTATGCCTTTTCAAGTTGGAATTTAAAAGAATTAGATAAATTTATTGCAGGTCCTGAAAACAACCTTTCAGTGGGTTAATATATCTGCAGAAAGGTATTTTTCAGCCCACTTAAAATTTTACGTTTAAAACATTAAATCATAGCATATTTTATAAATTTTTTAATCTAAATAAAAAAAAATGAAATATACAATGTGATTTTATATCATTACATATTAATAAATATACAAAAAGTAGAATTATACTTATAAGTGGACAGAGCATTATTTCTTTCACACCCTAGATACCATAGAAAAAATCTAGACTTGATCATTAGAATTCTTTTGGACAATAATTACCCAATCGAATTAATTTTCAATGTTATTAAGCTACGCATAAAAACTATCACTTACAAACATAATCTTACTAATAACATATCAATAACTGAGAAACCAGTTTATTTCACAATTCCTTATACCAGAGTTAACAGAGAAATTTAATAGGATAACAAAAAATTCGGGTATGAAACTCGCGCATGTCAGTCTTAATAAGATGAATAAATTAATTAGGGCCCATAAAGACATTATTCCAACCGATTCAAAAACTAACGTCATATACAAAATTAACTGCAACCATTGCAATGCCTCATATGTCGGTCAAACATCCCGGAAGTTAAAAACTAGAACTACTGAGCATAAACGACATATACAAGAAATACTAACACTAACTCTGTAATCACGAAACATAGACTTGAATATAACCATGATTTTGATTGGGAGAACGTTAGGATACTTGATGAGTCTTCATTTTATACGAAGAGACTTATCTCTTAGATGCTTTTTATTAAAAGACAAAAGAATAGATTGAATTTACAGACAGACACTGAAAATTTACCGAACGTTTAGCAGGACATCATTAACACACTCCCAAAAATATAGTAGTGGGAACATGTTATATAAACACGTAGCTTAGTATTTATTTCGACAGTACTCGACTGACCGCCACACTACACCTTACAGTGTTAAGAATTACGATCAACCGAACAGAATATTGTTAAATCGTGAATGACCATCTAATAGTTATTGTTCAGAGATTAGTGATTTTGATTGATTCAAATCATTTTATACAAACACGTATAATATTTACAGGATTCCACTGTCATTGTATTCGATTCACTATTCTCGGGATAATGACTTTATTTAAATGTTGACATCTTGACTATACATCTTATATAAACATTTGTCGGAGACTGCCCTAAACATTGCTATTAGTTTTATATATTCAATTTCAGTTATAGTTTAAAACAATATATTTATATTTCAACCAACGTTTTATTTATTTTATATATATTCACTACTTTGCACTGAGGAAGACTCAAATAGAGCTCGAAACGTTCGTTTATAATTTATTTTATATTTGTGATTATTTTCGCGATAGCGTTGATTTGCGATTACTTTGTTTTTGCGATAAATGTTTCCGATACTATTGTATACCTAATTTGTTCTTATGGCTGATATAGTACTAATCACGACACATGCGTGATTGCGATTAAGTTATCATATAAAATATTGGTCAGTACAAGAAACATTTACACTGTATTATCGATCTAATTTATTATTCTCAATTGTTACTTATCCCGATTCTTATGATATATAAATTGCTCTCTAGTGCCTATATATTGTTCTGTTGATGAAAGTTTATATATTTTTAATATTTTTATAATACACACACAAACACACGGGGGCGGGGCAATGGGTCTTTGCCCCCCCCCTCCCGCATCCACTCCGTCCACCTCGCGTCACATGTATATTGTAAGACAAAGCAAAGTTCACATGGGTTTGCAACTTTCCAATGCAATGTACATGTAAAGCGAGGTGGACGGAGTGGGTGCGGGAGGGGGGCCTTGGGCCCCCCTTGCTCCCCCCCCCTCCCGCGATGTGTGTGTGCGCGCGTGCGTATATTATGAAAATATTGTTTCATCTTTTCAGAAATACATCCATAATATGTAAAATGGTTTGGTTAAAGCAGAGAATAAATTGTATTTAACTGTTTGTAGTTAAAGTAGAAAATATTTTGAATTTTTAATAAAAAACTATTATATATATTAACGATTGACTGCTTTAAATGATACAAATGATTTAAATGATTCAAAATAACTGCTATATTTTCTAAACTTTTTTTGTTAATAACTTTTAAATAAACAACGAGCGACAACTAAAACTTTATGGATGTTACTCAGAGTCATGACCTTGACAACATATGTCAAGGTTAACGCGATTGGAGCTGGCTCCGTTATTCTAAATATTTACTAAAATTTTTTTTTCTATATTTTTAATTTATTGTTATAAAAAGAACTTTTTCTTTACATTATATTATATATTGTTACGGGCTGTACAAAATTAAGTAAAGTTTCAATATTAGCATTTTAATTACTCTTATAAAAAGATTAATGAAAAGAAATATTTATTACATATTTTCTTATATAATGATGATTATATGTATGTTTGCATATATATATATATATATACAGGGTGTCCCAGAACAACCTTCCGTCCGTAAAATGACGTATTCCTGACACAACTTTAAGACAACTTTTCCTTTACCAAAATTTGATTTGAAGCGTAGTTTTTGAGTTATAAGCAAAAATAGTTAGCAAATCACACGTCGAGTACAGAAGGCAGGCAGGAGCGGCGCGGCGCACCGCGCGCGCGGGCACAGCTGACCGTCCGACGAGTGATTACCGCCGCATGAGTCGCTAACTATTTTATCTTATAACAAAATTATGCTTTAAATAAAATTTTGGTAAAGAAGAATATGTCTTATAATTACGTCAGGAATAAGTCCTTAGAATAACGTGGGACGCTGCAATCAGCTGATTGCTACACGCGATGTGTCTCTCAGCTGAGCCGGAAAATCAATATATCGATCGGTCTGCAGTCGTCGACAATGTCGATGACAATCGACGGAGAGTCGCTATCGCGAAGACGGTTATTTCCCTCTCTCTTTCTCTCACTCACTCTGTCCCTTTCTTTTACGCACACACTCAGCATACACACATCGCGTGTAGCAATCAGCTGATTGCATCATCCGACAGTCGGCGATCCGGAACAACTTTTGGTCATTAAACGTTATTTTAAGGAACACTTATTCCTGACGTAATTATAAGACCTTTTCTTCTTTATCAAAATTTTATTTAAAGCATAATTTTATGTTATAAGATAAAATAGTTAGCGACTCATGCGGCGGTAATCACTCGTCGGACGGTCAGCTGCGCCCGCGCTCGCGGTGCGCCTCGCCGCTCCTGCCTGCCTTCTATACTCGACGTGTGATTTGCTAACTATTTTTGCTTATAACTCAAAAACTACGCTTCAAATCAAATTTTGGTAAAGGAAAAATTGTCTTAGAATTGTGTCAGAAATACGTCATTTTACTGACGGAAGGTTGTTCTGGGACACTCTGTATTAACGTAAAAATTGTCATGATGTTACTACTTTATGTTTTTTTGATATTGGTTTAGAAATAGTCAAGAGTTGATAGAATATTGCTATTTTAATATAACAAAAGTAAAATATCTTAATATTTGTAATTATTATTAATGATAAATAGCTCTCAGTATACAGGGTGATTCAGAACAACTTAGATGTATTTAAAATAAATAAATAAAGTTTATAATATAGTTTATAATATAGTTTATTGCTTAGTCAAAGGATTTACAATTAAATCAAACTTAAAGTGATAGATAAAGGTCGTAACGAAAACAGTTAAAAATTAGACATAAATGAATGTAATAGTAATTAAAGTACAAAAATTGTTTACAATAAGACGGACGTTTCGGCTTGATTTCTCAAGCCTTCTTCAGTTCAGGGAATAAGCGGAACGTAGAAATAAATATAATAAACTATAACATATTAAACCGCATAGTAGTCAGAGGTGTAAAACTTTAATTATTATAAAAACATTGAGGGTCAAGGACGGCGAACCTTTCTACGTTCCGCTTATTCTCTGCGCTGAAGAAGGCTTGAAAAATCAAGCCGAAACGTCTTATTGTAAACAATTTCTGTACTTTAATTACTATTACTGTTTATTTATGTCTTATTTTTAACTACGTTACGGCCTTTATCTATCACTTTAAGTTTAATTTAATTGTAAATCCTTTGACTAAGCTATAAACTATTTATTTATTTATTTATTTTAAATTTACACTGTTATATCCGGCTCTTTTACGCCTTAGTACTAAACTTTTATTTATTTTAATTATTGAGCCAGTTTACCAATTATTCTAGATGTTTTTGTAAAGACGTACTCTTGAGTTAATTCTGAGACGATTTTTGCCTTACGAAAAATTTGTCCATAGGTTATTTTTAAATTATAAAAGAAAATAGTTATTGAATCATGGGACGAATACAGTAGGTAGGCAGGAGCGGCGCAACTCGTCATCTGACACGGCGTTTGTTGCGATCAAATACACGCGATGATACGCACGATCTCTCTCGCACACTCGCACGCACGCACGCACGCACAACTTTCTCTCTCTCTCTCTTTCTCTCTCTCTCTCTCTCTCTCTCTCTCTCTCTCTCTCTCTCTCTCTCTCTCTCTCTCTCTCTCTCTCTCTCTTTCACACACACACACACACACACACACACACACACACACACACACACACACACACACACACACACACACACACACACACACACACACACATTCACTCACTCACTTACCTTTTACAGATTCGATGTCTTCTTTCGGTGTTCTGCTTGACAGATGAATAATTTTATCGGAAATAAACAATAACAGTTCACACTGTATTTTACATGTAACAAATCCATACTGATTTATAAGTCATACATTTTTTCTTTTTTGTATTACGTATCGAATTTAATTACGCACTTGAGTGATTTATAAATCGATTCATTACTATTAATCACTACAGAGTAATCAACCAGAAAATTGTCTTTTACAAAGTGTATCACGTATCAATACTTTCACAGATTTACACGCCCTCACTCACGAATAAATCTATCAGTTTGTTATTATTATAGAGAAATAAGAAATTTACAAGCCGTGGAAACAGTCTTTCATGCTGTTGAGCAAGAACTTGAAAGTAGTATTTCGAGACATTGCTCGAGAGTATAAACTCTCTTATTCTACTGTTCAAAGAATATTTAAAGAAGAAAAATTATACGCCTATCATTACATTTGCGTTCAACATTTGCATTTTTAATTATAATAATTGATTGCTTTAAAAAAACACGTGTTGTACGTCATTATAATGTTGTGTTTTTCATACGTTTCTCACACACATCGTGTGTAACAAGCAGCGTAATCCCATCGTCACCTATTGGACGGTGACTTGCGCCGCCCCTGTCTACCACCCGTATCTATTTTTCCCGTAATTCGCTAACTTTTTCATTTTATTATTTAAAAACTAAGCTTCGGACAAAATTTTAGTAAAGGCAAAATAGTCTTAGAATTGAATCAGGAATACGACATTTTAAGGACAAAAGGTTGTTTCGAATCACCTTGTATATATACAGGGTGTCCCCGAATTGGCGGATCAACTCTCATGGGTAGATAGAACGTGTTAAACTGAAGAGAAAAATCTTATATCATTTTGCTAAATTCGCAATAATTAATGAGATATAAATTAATAAAGATCGGTCAATACGTGCCAGGATAAGCGCGCGGCACGAAGAAGCCTCCTACTTGTTACTTGATACTAGGCGCGCGGCGAGACGGTAGGCGGAGCGCTCTACAAAGGACATACAAAGGACGTACAAAGGGCGTACAAAGGGCGTACTTAAAGAGACACGTACAGTGCGTTCTGCGTTTACGTCTTGCCGCGCGCCTAGTATCAAGTAACAACTGGGAGGTTTCTTCGCGCCGCACGCTTATACGGGTTGGCCGATCTTTATTAATTTATATCTTATTAAATATTGCGAATTTAGCAAAATGATATAAAATTTTTTTCTTCAGTTTAACACGCTCTATCTACCGACGAGAGTTGATCCGCCAATTCGGGGACACCCTGTATATATATTTATGAAAGAGCAGTTTTCAGGACTAGAAAAGACCCCTAATTTTATTATATAAATATTGAGTAAACCTTGAGTAAAAATTAATGTGATATCAAAAATGTAAAAATAATGAATACTTTCTTAGATGTGGAAAATGATATCGTAAGACATTTTCGAGAACCATTATATTTTTCCATAAATATAAAAAGATAGTTACTTTTTAACAACTTTTTTTTTTAGATATATCCATAGATATATTAAATATAGATAGAGCTTTGTGCGATCTCTGTCCTAAGTCTGTGATGCCAAGATACTAATTAGATGCCAAGATAGTAATTAGATAAATAGATAATCTTTTTCCCCCGTTGCGCATGCGCATTCGTATATTTCTCTTGACAGACACAGATTGTTGGTTATTTCCTCTGTCATCGGGCATTTAAAGAACTGCGCGATTGTACATTACACATGTGCGACGGAGGAAAATGTCTCCCTTTGACCCTTATCTTGGCAACGGTAAGATAAATAAAACTCTATTTATATTTAATATATTTATGGATATAACACATATAAGTAATAAATCACTATATTTATGCCTTTTCAAGTTGGAATTTAAAAGAATTAGATAAATTTATTGCAGGTCCTGAAAACAACCTTTCAGTGGGTTAATATATCTGCAGAAAGGTATTTTTCAGCCCACTTAAAATTTTACGTTTAAAACATTAAATCATAGCATATTTTATAAATTTTTTAATCTAAATAAAAAAAAATGAAATATACAATGTGATTTTATATCATTACATATTAATAAATATACAAAAAGTAGAATTATACTTATAAGTGGACAGAGCATTATTTCTTTCACACCCTAGATACCATAGAAAAAATCTAGACTTGATCATTAGAATTCTTTTGGACAATAATTACCCAATCGAATTAATTTTCAATGTTATTAAGCTACGCATAAAAACTATCACTTACAAACATAATCTTACTAATAACATATCAATAACTGAGAAACCAGTTTATTTCACAATTCCTTATACCAGAGTTAACAGAGAAATTTAATAGGATAACAAAAAATTCGGGTATGAAACTCGCGCATGTCAGTCTTAATAAGATGAATAAATTAATTAGGGCCCATAAAGACATTATTCCAACCGATTCAAAAACTAACGTCATATACAAAATTAACTGCAACCATTGCAATGCCTCATATGTCGGTCAAACATCCCGGAAGTTAAAAACTAGAACTACTGAGCATAAACGACATATACAAGAAATACTAACACTAACTCTGTAATCACGAAACATAGACTTGAATATAACCATGATTTTGATTGGGAGAACGTTAGGATACTTGATGAGTCTTCATTTTATACGAAGAGACTTATCTCTTAGATGCTTTTTATTAAAAGACAAAAGAATAGATTGAATTTACAGACAGACACTGAAAATTTACCGAACGTTTAGCAGGACATCATTAACACACTCCCAAAAATATAGTAGTGGGAACATGTTATATAAACACGTAGCTTAGTATTTATTTCGACAGTACTCGACTGACCGCCACACTACACCTTACAGTGTTAAGAATTACGATCAACCGAACAGAATATTGTTAAATCGTGAATGACCATCTAATAGTTATTGTTCAGAGATTAGTGATTTTGATTGATTCAAATCATTTTATACAAACACGTATAATATTTACAGGATTCCACTGTCATTGTATTCGATTCACTATTCTCGGGATAATGACTTTATTTAAATGTTGACATCTTGACTATACATCTTATATAAACATTTGTCGGAGACTGCCCTAAACATTGCTATTAGTTTTATATATTCAATTTCAGTTATAGTTTAAAACAATATATTTATATTTCAACCAACGTTTTATTTATTTTATATATATTCACTACTTTGCACTGAGGAAGACTCAAATAGAGCTCGAAACGTTCGTTTATAATTTATTTTATATTTGTGATTATTTTCGCGATAGCGTTGATTTGCGATTACTTTGTTTTTGCGATAAATGTTTCCGATACTATTGTATACCTAATTTGTTCTTATGGCTGATATAGTACTAATCACGACACATGCGTGATTGCGATTAAGTTATCATATAAAATATTGGTCAGTACAAGAAACATTTACACTGTATTATCGATCTAATTTATTATTCTCAATTGTTACTTATCCCGATTCTTATGATATATAAATTGCTCTCTAGTGCCTATATATTGTTCTGTTGATGAAAGTTTATATATTTTTAATATTTTTATAATACACACACAAACACACGGGGGCGGGGCAATGGGTCTTTGCCCCCCCCCTCCCGCATCCACTCCGTCCACCTCGCGTCACATGTATATTGTAAGACAAAGCAAAGTTCACATGGGTTTGCAACTTTCCAATGCAATGTACATGTAAAGCGAGGTGGACGGAGTGGGTGCGGGAGGGGGGCCTTGGGCCCCCCTTGCTCCCCCCCCCTCCCGCGATGTGTGTGTGCGCGCGTGCGTATATTATGAAAATATTGTTTCATCTTTTCAGAAATACATCCATAATATGTAAAATGGTTTGGTTAAAGCAGAGAATAAATTGTATTTAACTGTTTGTAGTTAAAGTAGAAAATATTTTGAATTTTTAATAAAAAACTATTATATATATTAACGATTGACTGCTTTAAATGATACAAATGATTTAAATGATTCAAAATAACTGCTATATTTTCTAAACTTTTTTTGTTAATAACTTTTAAATAAACAACGAGCGACAACTAAAACTTTATGGATGTTACTCAGAGTCATGACCTTGACAACATATGTCAAGGTTAACGCGATTGGAGCTGGCTCCGTTATTCTAAATATTTACTAAAATTTTTTTTTCTATATTTTTAATTTATTGTTATAAAAAGAACTTTTTCTTTACATTATATTATATATTGTTACGGGCTGTACAAAATTAAGTAAAGTTTCAATATTAGCATTTTAATTACTCTTATAAAAAGATTAATGAAAAGAAATATTTATTACATATTTTCTTATATAATGATGATTATATGTATGTTTGCATATATATATATATATATACAGGGTGTCCCAGAACAACCTTCCGTCCGTAAAATGACGTATTCCTGACACAACTTTAAGACAACTTTTCCTTTACCAAAATTTGATTTGAAGCGTAGTTTTTGAGTTATAAGCAAAAATAGTTAGCAAATCACACGTCGAGTACAGAAGGCAGGCAGGAGCGGCGCGGCGCACCGCGCGCGCGGGCACAGCTGACCGTCCGACGAGTGATTACCGCCGCATGAGTCGCTAACTATTTTATCTTATAACAAAATTATGCTTTAAATAAAATTTTGGTAAAGAAGAATATGTCTTATAATTACGTCAGGAATAAGTCCTTAGAATAACGTGGGACGCTGCAATCAGCTGATTGCTACACGCGATGTGTCTCTCAGCTGAGCCGGAAAATCAATATATCGATCGGTCTGCAGTCGTCGACAATGTCGATGACAATCGACGGAGAGTCGCTATCGCGAAGACGGTTATTTCCCTCTCTCTTTCTCTCACTCACTCTGTCCCTTTCTTTTACGCACACACTCAGCATACACACATCGCGTGTAGCAATCAGCTGATTGCATCATCCGACAGTCGGCGATCCGGAACAACTTTTGGTCATTAAACGTTATTTTAAGGAACACTTATTCCTGACGTAATTATAAGACCTTTTCTTCTTTATCAAAATTTTATTTAAAGCATAATTTTATGTTATAAGATAAAATAGTTAGCGACTCATGCGGCGGTAATCACTCGTCGGACGGTCAGCTGCGCCCGCGCTCGCGGTGCGCCTCGCCGCTCCTGCCTGCCTTCTATACTCGACGTGTGATTTGCTAACTATTTTTGCTTATAACTCAAAAACTACGCTTCAAATCAAATTTTGGTAAAGGAAAAATTGTCTTAGAATTGTGTCAGAAATACGTCATTTTACTGACGGAAGGTTGTTCTGGGACACTCTGTATTAACGTAAAAATTGTCATGATGTTACTACTTTATGTTTTTTTGATATTGGTTTAGAAATAGTCAAGAGTTGATAGAATATTGCTATTTTAATATAACAAAAGTAAAATATCTTAATATTTGTAATTATTATTAATGATAAATAGCTCTCAGTATACAGGGTGATTCAGAACAACTTAGATGTATTTAAAATAAATAAATAAAGTTTATAATATAGTTTATAATATAGTTTATTGCTTAGTCAAAGGATTTACAATTAAATCAAACTTAAAGTGATAGATAAAGGTCGTAACGAAAACAGTTAAAAATTAGACATAAATGAATGTAATAGTAATTAAAGTACAAAAATTGTTTACAATAAGACGGACGTTTCGGCTTGATTTCTCAAGCCTTCTTCAGTTCAGGGAATAAGCGGAACGTAGAAATAAATATAATAAACTATAACATATTAAACCGCATAGTAGTCAGAGGTGTAAAACTTTAATTATTATAAAAACATTGAGGGTCAAGGACGGCGAACCTTTCTACGTTCCGCTTATTCTCTGCGCTGAAGAAGGCTTGAAAAATCAAGCCGAAACGTCTTATTGTAAACAATTTCTGTACTTTAATTACTATTACTGTTTATTTATGTCTTATTTTTAACTACGTTACGGCCTTTATCTATCACTTTAAGTTTAATTTAATTGTAAATCCTTTGACTAAGCTATAAACTATTTATTTATTTATTTATTTTAAATTTACACTGTTATATCCGGCTCTTTTACGCCTTAGTACTAAACTTTTATTTATTTTAATTATTGAGCCAGTTTACCAATTATTCTAGATGTTTTTGTAAAGACGTACTCTTGAGTTAATTCTGAGACGATTTTTGCCTTACGAAAAATTTGTCCATAGGTTATTTTTAAATTATAAAAGAAAATAGTTATTGAATCATGGGACGAATACAGTAGGTAGGCAGGAGCGGCGCAACTCGTCATCTGACACGGCGTTTGTTGCGATCAAATACACGCGATGATACGCACGATCTCTCTCGCACACTCGCACGCACGCACGCACGCACAACTTTCTCTCTCTCTCTCTTTCTCTCTCTCTCTCTCTCTCTCTCTCTCTCTCTCTCTCTCTCTCTCTCTCTCTCTCTCTCTCTCTCTCTCTCTCTTTCACACACACACACACACACACACACACACACACACACACACACACACACACACACACACACACACACACACACACACACATTCACTCACTCACTTACCTTTTACAGATTCGATGTCTTCTTTCGGTGTTCTGCTTGACAGATGAATAATTTTATCGGAAATAAACAATAACAGTTCACACTGTATTTTACATGTAACAAATCCATACTGATTTATAAGTCATACATTTTTTCTTTTTTGTATTACGTATCGAATTTAATTACGCACTTGAGTGATTTATAAATCGATTCATTACTATTAATCACTACAGAGTAATCAACCAGAAAATTGTCTTTTACAAAGTGTATCACGTATCAATACTTTCACAGATTTACACGCCCTCACTCACGAATAAATCTATCAGTTTGTTATTATTATAGAGAAATAAGAAATTTACAAGCCGTGGAAACAGTCTTTCATGCTGTTGAGCAAGAACTTGAAAGTAGTATTTCGAGACATTGCTCGAGAGTATAAACTCTCTTATTCTACTGTTCAAAGAATATTTAAAGAAGAAAAATTATACGCCTATCATTACATTTGCGTTCAACATTTGCATTTTTAATTATAATAATTGATTGCTTTAAAAAAACACGTGTTGTACGTCATTATAATGTTGTGTTTTTCATACGTTTCTCACACACATCGTGTGTAACAAGCAGCGTAATCCCATCGTCACCTATTGGACGGTGACTTGCGCCGCCCCTGTCTACCACCCGTATCTATTTTTCCCGTAATTCGCTAACTTTTTCATTTTATTATTTAAAAACTAAGCTTCGGACAAAATTTTAGTAAAGGCAAAATAGTCTTAGAATTGAATCAGGAATACGACATTTTAAGGACAAAAGGTTGTTTCGAATCACCTTGTATATATACAGGGTGTCCCCGAATTGGCGGATCAACTCTCATGGGTAGATAGAACGTGTTAAACTGAAGAGAAAAATCTTATATCATTTTGCTAAATTCGCAATAATTAATGAGATATAAATTAATAAAGATCGGTCAATACGTGCCAGGATAAGCGCGCGGCACGAAGAAGCCTCCTACTTGTTACTTGATACTAGGCGCGCGGCGAGACGGTAGGCGGAGCGCTCTACAAAGGACATACAAAGGACGTACAAAGGGCGTACAAAGGGCGTACTTAAAGAGACACGTACAGTGCGTTCTGCGTTTACGTCTTGCCGCGCGCCTAGTATCAAGTAACAACTGGGAGGTTTCTTCGCGCCGCACGCTTATACGGGTTGGCCGATCTTTATTAATTTATATCTTATTAAATATTGCGAATTTAGCAAAATGATATAAAATTTTTTTCTTCAGTTTAACACGCTCTATCTACCGACGAGAGTTGATCCGCCAATTCGGGGACACCCTGTATATATATTTATGAAAGAGCAGTTTTCAGGACTAGAAAAGACCCCTAATTTTATTATATAAATATTGAGTAAACCTTGAGTAAAAATTAATGTGATATCAAAAATGTAAAAATAATGAATACTTTCTTAGATGTGGAAAATGATATCGTAAGACATTTTCGAGAACCATTATATTTTTCCATAAATATAAAAAGATAGTTACTTTTTAACAACTTTTTTTTTTAGATATATCCATAGATATATTAAATATAGATAGAGCTTTGTGCGATCTCTGTCCTAAGTCTGTGATGCCAAGATACTAATTAGATGCCAAGATAGTAATTAGATAAATAGATAATCTTTTTCCCCCGTTGCGCATGCGCATTCGTATATTTCTCTTGACAGACACAGATTGTTGGTTATTTCCTCTGTCATCGGGCATTTAAAGAACTGCGCGATTGTACATTACACATGTGCGACGGAGGAAAATGTCTCCCTTTGACCCTTATCTTGGCAACGGTAAGATAAATAAAACTCTATTTATATTTAATATATTTATGGATATAACACATATAAGTAATAAATCACTATATTTATGCCTTTTCAAGTTGGAATTTAAAAGAATTAGATAAATTTATTGCAGGTCCTGAAAACAACCTTTCAGTGGGTTAATATATCTGCAGAAAGGTATTTTTCAGCCCACTTAAAATTTTACGTTTAAAACATTAAATCATAGCATATTTTATAAATTTTTTAATCTAAATAAAAAAAAATGAAATATACAATGTGATTTTATATCATTACATATTAATAAATATACAAAAAGTAGAATTATACTTATAAGTGGACAGAGCATTATTTCTTTCACACCCTAGATACCATAGAAAAATCTAGACTTGATCATTAGAATTCTTTTGGACAATAATTACCCAATCGAATTAATTTTCAATGTTATTAAGCTACGCATAAAAACTATCACTTACAAACATAATCTTACTAATAACATATCAATAACTGAGAAACCAGTTTATTTCACAATTCCTTATACCAGAGTTAACAGAGAAATTTAATAGGATAACAAAAAATTCGGGTATGAAACTCGCGCATGTCAGTCTTAATAAGATGAATAAATTAATTAGGGCCCATAAAGACATTATTCCAACCGATTCAAAAACTAACGTCATATACAAAATTAACTGCAACCATTGCAATGCCTCATATGTCGGTCAAACATCCCGGAAGTTAAAAACTAGAACTACTGAGCATAAACGACATATACAAGAAATACTAACACTAACTCTGTAATCACGAAACATAGACTTGAATATAACCATGATTTTGATTGGGAGAACGTTAGGATACTTGATGAGTCTTCATTTTATACGAAGAGACTTATCTCTTAGATGCTTTTTATTAAAAGACAAAAGAATAGATTGAATTTACAGACAGACACTGAAAATTTACCGAACGTTTAGCAGGACATCATTAACACACTCCCAAAAATATAGTAGTGGGAACATGTTATATAAACACGTAGCTTAGTATTTATTTCGACAGTACTCGACTGACCGCCACACTACACCTTACAGTGTTAAGAATTACGATCAACCGAACAGAATATTGTTAAATCGTGAATGACCATCTAATAGTTATTGTTCAGAGATTAGTGATTTTGATTGATTCAAATCATTTTATACAAACACGTATAATATTTACAGGATTCCACTGTCATTGTATTCGATTCACTATTCTCGGGATAATGACTTTATTTAAATGTTGACATCTTGACTATACATCTTATATAAACATTTGTCGGAGACTGCCCTAAACATTGCTATTAGTTTTATATATTCAATTTCAGTTATAGTTTAAAACAATATATTTATATTTCAACCAACGTTTTATTTATTTTATATATATTCACTACTTTGCACTGAGGAAGACTCAAATAGAGCTCGAAACGTTCGTTTATAATTTATTTTATATTTGTGATTATTTTCGCGATAGCGTTGATTTGCGATTACTTTGTTTTTGCGATAAATGTTTCCGATACTATTGTATACCTAATTTGTTCTTATGGCTGATATAGTACTAATCACGACACATGCGTGATTGCGATTAAGTTATCATATAAAATATTGGTCAGTACAAGAAACATTTACACTGTATTATCGATCTAATTTATTATTCTCAATTGTTACTTATCCCGATTCTTATGATATATAAATTGCTCTCTAGTGCCTATATATTGTTCTGTTGATGAAAGTTTATATATTTTTAATATTTTTATAATACACACACAAACACACGGGGGCGGGGCAATGGGTCTTTGCCCCCCCCCTCCCGCATCCACTCCGTCCACCTCGCGTCACATGTATATTGTAAGACAAAGCAAAGTTCACATGGGTTTGCAACTTTCCAATGCAATGTACATGTAAAGCGAGGTGGACGGAGTGGGTGCGGGAGGGGGGCCTTGGGCCCCCCTTGCTCCCCCCCCCTCCCGCGATGTGTGTGTGCGCGCGTGCGTATATTATGAAAATATTGTTTCATCTTTTCAGAAATACATCCATAATATGTAAAATGGTTTGGTTAAAGCAGAGAATAAATTGTATTTAACTGTTTGTAGTTAAAGTAGAAAATATTTTGAATTTTTAATAAAAAACTATTATATATATTAACGATTGACTGCTTTAAATGATACAAATGATTTAAATGATTCAAAATAACTGCTATATTTTCTAAACTTTTTTTGTTAATAACTTTTAAATAAACAACGAGCGACAACTAAAACTTTATGGATGTTACTCAGAGTCATGACCTTGACAACATATGTCAAGGTTAACGCGATTGGAGCTGGCTCCGTTATTCTAAATATTTACTAAAATTTTTTTTTCTATATTTTTAATTTATTGTTATAAAAAGAACTTTTTCTTTACATTATATTATATATTGTTACGGGCTGTACAAAATTAAGTAAAGTTTCAATATTAGCATTTTAATTACTCTTATAAAAAGATTAATGAAAAGAAATATTTATTACATATTTTCTTATATAATGATGATTATATGTATGTTTGCATATATATATATATATATACAGGGTGTCCCAGAACAACCTTCCGTCCGTAAAATGACGTATTCCTGACACAACTTTAAGACAACTTTTCCTTTACCAAAATTTGATTTGAAGCGTAGTTTTTGAGTTATAAGCAAAAATAGTTAGCAAATCACACGTCGAGTACAGAAGGCAGGCAGGAGCGGCGCGGCGCACCGCGCGCGCGGGCACAGCTGACCGTCCGACGAGTGATTACCGCCGCATGAGTCGCTAACTATTTTATCTTATAACAAAATTATGCTTTAAATAAAATTTTGGTAAAGAAGAATATGTCTTATAATTACGTCAGGAATAAGTCCTTAGAATAACGTGGGACGCTGCAATCAGCTGATTGCTACACGCGATGTGTCTCTCAGCTGAGCCGGAAAATCAATATATCGATCGGTCTGCAGTCGTCGACAATGTCGATGACAATCGACGGAGAGTCGCTATCGCGAAGACGGTTATTTCCCTCTCTCTTTCTCTCACTCACTCTATCCCTTTCTTTTATGCACACACTCAGCATACACACATCGCGTGTAGCAATCAGCTGATTGCAGCGTCCGACTGCCGGCGATCCGGAACAACTTTTGGTCATTAAACGTTATTTTAAGGAACACTTATTCCTGACGTAATTATAAGACCTTTTCTTCTTTATCAAAATTTTATTTAAAGCATAATTTTATGTTATAAGATAAAATAGTTAGCGACTCATGTGGCGATAATCACTCGTCCGACGGTGAGCTGCGCCCGCGCTCGCGGTGTGCTGCGCCGCTCCTGCCTGCCTTCTATACTCGACGTGTAATTTGCTAACTATTTTTGCTTATAACTCAAAAACTACGCTTCAAATCAAATTTTGGTAAAGGAAAAATTGTCTTGGAATTGTGTCAGAAATACGTCATTTTACGGACGGAAGGTTGTTCTAGGACACCCTCTATATATATGTGGCGACATTGTCACCACACCTAAAGACGCGCAACCGACATTACACGGCCCACGCGCGCACACGGTACAATTCCGAAGCGCGCCGCTACGCGGCGCAAGCACGGAGCCCAATCCTCGCGAATCTCCTCGTCCGAGGGTATAAAAGCCACGCGCCGAGCACCGGCAAGCCAGAGCTCCACGAGCAACAAGTGAATACACGTGCCGAGGACGCTCTACATTTTGCAGACCAGCCACGCACTGACGGACAGACCGAGCTGGATTCCACGTCCGCTCCTTACACCCCGATCACCCGGGCCACCAAGGAAACAGTCGGAATCGCCGGACGATCAGAGGCTACAGCCGCCGAGGAGAGTGGGATTCTCTCTCTTGCCGTGGAGGCTCATCGAGGTCGAGCTGCCACGCAACACGAGGACCAGGCCGCCTAGAGCCCTGTTGCATCAGTGGGACATCCGACGTTACACGTCGCCGTCCTATCAAGGGGGATACTCGCAACTCTGTTGTCGCCGCTGCCACCGTCGCCAGAAAGACCACAGAGCACGGACCAATCCACGCAAACAACACCCAGCGCAATAAGTCGGGAAACTCAAGCCGGACCGACCACCACCAAGAGAGGGCTCCAGCACGACAACAGCACCAGAACGACTGGCACCCAGTATTCCAGCGACTGGGAGACGACCTTTGCCACGAGAGGGACCCAGACGACAGCTCCTACAGAACCTACGGAGCGTGTAGACGCTAACAACAACTGCCTACACCACTGGGGACCCGTTAGGCGTACCAAGACCAAGCCACGGATTACCGGGCGCGAACGAATCGCATAAAGACTCGCACGCACGCCTTAACCGGCCCGTAAGGGCCACCAAAGATGTAAATATTTGTACATAGAATAAACGAGACGATAATACAAATCACACCGGCTACTACAACCTTCACACCCTTCCTCTGAGTACACCAGGACCAAGCGAGGTCCGCGATAAAATAAAGCGATCACAATATATATATATATGGAATTAAGTAATCTTATTATATACATAGACAATTTAAAAGAAAAAAATAATTAAAAAGTATATAATATTTTATTTCAAGTATTATTCTTACAAGTAATATCACAATTGTATTGCATAATATATAATTAATATGTCATTTGTAATATATTAATTATATGACATTTAGAATGCAATAACAAAGTATGTTTTAAAAAAACAAAAACATTCTCCTGCACCCACCCCATCCACCTCGCTTCTCGTGGAAAGTTACAAACCCATGTGAACTTTGCTTTGTCTTATAACGTATATGCGAAGCGAGGTGGACGGGTGGGTGCGGGAGGGGGGCCTAAGGCTCCCCTTGCACTCCTTCCCCCGTATGTGTGTGTGTGTGTGTATGTTATGAAAAGAATTGAAAATATAGATCATTAATAAAAATTAATATCAAGTGGTTCATTCAACAGAAAATCGCATGTTAAATAATCTTCAGTAATACGTTGCAGTAACGTATCGCATACATTAGTAAACAAACCTCACTATTGGTATTATCAGTTTATAAAACCGAAAGAACAGCATGAAAAATATGAAATTTCATTTTGTTATATCTCCTAAACCAATGCCGTCCCCCACTTAATTCTTGCGAGTAATTACTCAGAACACCCCCCCTCCCCTACAATATATGTGAGTAGCAAGAAAAGGGAGAGGTGTAACCTTTTATGCATATTTACCAACGTTATTCTTAATTTTGCTTTCTTTTTGTTGTTTAATTTCTTCTTAATAATTCGATGACAAGTGTAAAAAGTTGTTGAATCGGATTATAATTCTCGACAGTTATTGATGCAAACATTACGTCATTTAAATATGTAGCACTTTGTATGTTATGGCTCGCAGTAGCCCGCTCGCAGGATGATGTTTGAATAATGAGAGAGACGTGACTGTATATGTGGTATATCTGTTTATTTGTGCTATTTACATATATACAACGAGACGTAGTCTCTTGATAGGTTTGGAGTATTGTATGTTTTGTGTGGTGGCCCTGAAAAGGGCCGTTAGTGTCTCCTAACGGCGTCGAGGGCGCCACATGATCCTGGAGAGCGTCTCCGTGATCCTTACGGGTCCCCAGCGATCGACTTGGTTGTTATTTTCGTCGATTTGCCTTGATTTGCGTTTCTCCGTCCGTCGCTGCCTCTCCTTCGTTCTCTTTGCTTTCACTGGCTCCGTCTGCGTGCTGTGGTCGGTCGTGGAGACTTCGCAGTCGCTCTCGTACTGGCAGGCTCTGTCCTGCGTGGATGCGGCGTGCTGTACGGCTCGCTCCGTACTGCCAGGTTGGCACTGCGTCCCTCTATTTATATTGCTTGGAACGTCGGCCTGATCCTTGCTGCTAGGCCGCTGTGGTGACGGAGGCAGCGGTGAGAGAGCTGGAAGCTCCCACGACTGTGAGGGTGAGGTATAGTGCCTCACTCGAAGATCCCACGGATACAGCAGGCTCCGTGGCGGTCGAGTCCACAGTGGAGGCAGGTCGATGAGCGTCAGCTTCCACGATAGGAGGGCGAAACTGACCCTCCTCGGTGGTGAGTCGGGCGAATCCTTTGGCGCCTTACGTTCTCGAACGGGCCCTGGTGATCGGGGGGTGAAAAGCGGCCGAGGGATTCTACTCCTCTGAGACGTAATGTCGATTCAAAAATGCGCGCCTTACTGCTTGAGCTGGTCACTTGACAGAGCGTGGCGTGCTGGTGAGTTACGTGGGTGTCGGCTCTTATACTTCGCGCGCTGGATTTCACTCGCGGTTTGGCTCCCGCGTGCTTGCGCCGCGTAACGAGTTTTGCGCGCGGGCGTTCGCATGTATTGCTGTGAGCGCTTTTGCAGGCGCTTGTGGTGTAAGTCTATTGTATATAAAACAAATTTTTTATAGGATAACAAACGCCTTTATAAGCGCGTTCTGAATACGACCGATATATCTTGTGGCGGTTACGAACCACCACAAGATATATCGGTCGTATTCAGAACACGCTTATAAAGGCGTTTGTTATCCTATAAAAAATTTGTTTTATATACAACAGACTTTTCTATTAGATAACAACGCGCTAACATCTTTATAAACGCGTTGAATACAGGTCATGATGCAATTATAAATTAATGTCAAACACTAATGTATCAGAAATAAAAAAAACTTACTTTTGATACTTATGATAGTATATGTATTGCCAATTTTAAAATTATTTTTTTGCCCTGTCTAGGAACACATAGACGCTAAATTATCAGTAAATGTTGTTAAAGTTCTTCTAATAAAATCTTTATCATTGTTTCCTCCAATTAGTAACATTTTGTTTGTAACGAGACGTCCCCCGTTATTAGATTCCCGACCGACCATCTGTCGGACGTCAGAAGTCTGCTGCCCAGCGAACACCGGTCGGGCAAAAGCGGAGGCGCGATGCGTCCATTTTTTAATACGATAAGACGGCCTTTACGAACGGTGAATCTCGGCGAGCAAGAGACTAAGTCACAGTTTAACCAGTTACGACAGTAGCGTCGGCACCTTTGATGCTGTGGTTTATGAATCACATGACCCATCACCACCCAGATAGCCAAGTGATTGATCATTAAAAACAAACTAATGCAATGTATGAGTTGTTATATGTTTGTTGTACGTTTGCTGACATCGAATTAAAACGCGCTACTGAATTCAGCAACATAAGAGCATATTACAAACAATTAATTTACGAAATTTTTAAAGCAATCTGAGATACTGAAACGTTATATTGTCAGCAATATGGTAACATCTGATGATTTGCCATTTCGTCTACAGCTGACTACAGCATTATGATAGCAACAATACATGTATAATATTCTCAGACAACATGCATATCTTAAAGACGTATTAAAGACGTCTTTCTTATGACGCCTTTAAGATTTGACCCCCAGGCCACCTAGAGCCCTGTTGCATCAGTGGGACATCCGACGTTACACGTCTTTCTGACGTCTTAAAAACATTGTAATTTAAGACGTCATTTTTAAGATGTCTTAAAGACGTCTAAAAAATATTTAATTTAAGACGCCATCTAAAAGATGTCTATAATACATCTGAAAGATGTCTATAATACATTTTTTTGCTTTATCGAAAAGACAACTTAAAAAAGATATCTTTTTATCATCTTTTTATAGTTGTTTTCCCGACAAAGCAAAAAGATGACTAAAAGATGTCTTTTCGGACAAAAAAAGTTCATTTTTTTACCGCTATGTAGCGCTGCATGAGGTATTTATCTCGTATTTAAAATTGAGTTACCAAAAATATATAAAAGCGCGACTAATAAGATTATTGTAACAACCATTTTAATCAATTTCATTTCGGATAGTTTCTATCTAAATAAATAAAATGTTACATTTCGAGTAGATTATCTGAATAAGTAAAGATTATTCCTCTTAAAGACGTCATAAATACGTCTTTCTGATAATCTTTTAAGATGTCTTAGCAATTTTAGGATGTCTTTTAGACGTCTTTAAGACGACATAATGTTGTCTGGGTAGAAACGAAAAGTTAAAATTTCTTATCCTTGAATGCTTAATTAATAAGAATTTTTAACTTGGGAGCGTCCCGTTTGACCACGTCACGATTGACCACAGCCATTTATATCGACCAATGCCTAGGATCATCAGCAACGATTAACCAATCAGAGAGCCTCATTTTAAACTGACCAATTGGCGACGTGGTCAATAGACTCCCACCCTTTAACTTTTTTGTTTTTGTCTTACTAAAACAAAAATTACATGATTGATCCCCTGAAAAATTATCACCACATTATCAATGCGGTTAATCACGGATGACAAATTGATGAATATAGGTTGTCATCAAGTTGCTGTCAAGTCTCTTGTTTGCTGACAGCAATCGATGTTACCATATTGCTATCAGTTTGCTGTTCTGAGAATTAGAAATCACGTGAGCTCAACCCGACAAGCATAATGCTGTCGCACCTTGTCCCTAGTTTTTCAAAACTAGTTGCTGCAACGGTTATCGGCAACATGATTGCAAAATCGGAACATTTGGCTATCTGGGCATATTCTTGGTTGGAAAATGCACCAAGTATAAATATGAAAGTAAAAATATTAAAAGTAAAATATTTTTATTTAAAAATTAAAACATACTAAAAATTAAAAAAAATAATATTTTGAAGATTTATTTACAAATACTTTCTTACATATAAAATATACAGGGTGTCCCATAATTCGCGAACCACTCGTTACGTGCAGGTAGAGTAAGTTAAACTGAATAAAAAAATTATCTACCATTTTGCAATTTTCGCAATAGTTAATGAGATATTAATTATAAAAGATCAGCCAATCGGCGCCCGGCAGGAGCGCGCGGCACAAAGAAGCCTCCCATTGTTACTTGATACTAGGCGCGCCGACGAAACAGTGGGAGGAACACTCTGCATTGACAACCTAAAGAGTCACACACATAGTCACACACATATCGGCGCGCCTAGTATCAAGTAACAATGGGGAGGCTTCTTCGTGCCGCGCGCTTCTGCCGAGCGCCGATTGGTTGATCTCTTATAATTAATATCTCATTAACTATTGCGAAAATTGTAAAATGGTACATAACTTTTTTACTCAGTTTAACCTACTCTACCTTCACCTGACGGGTGGTTCGCGAATTATGGGACACCCTGTATAATAAGTAAAATAATAAAAAAAAACATACTAAAAAGTAAATTATATATATTTTATATACGTCTAGGATAACGCAAATGAATAAGATTTATATATGCATTTTATAAAAGAATATATAATTATAAAATAATTTATTTTGTTCTTAAAAATATGAACAAAAATACACATAAATAAAAAAATATAAATAATTTTCAAATTCTTTTTTTATTTCTTAATTTGTTATAAAAAAGTTACAAATAGTTGAAGTGTTAAGGCACACATAATTATGTTCACATCCTGATATTTTGCATTCAGCAGAAAACTAAAAAGAACCAAAAAATAATGAAAATTAAAAATAATAAAATAATTTAAACTAAAAATAAATAATAATAAAATTATAAAATAACAATAAAATAATAAATTAACAATAAATTAAAATTAAAATAAATTAAAGATTTCAAATTTCTTGATAAATTAATTGTCAGAATTGCATGTGCTTGAAGCCTATTTTTTAAATTTTTTAAGAACATTGATGATATGAAATGTTCACTACAAATTCTGTAATTATTATGTAATTTTTCTAAAGGTTTTTCTATACATTTATTACAAAATTTCAGCCATAATTTAGCTCTGAAAAAAACATATGCAAATTAGTATTTTTAAATTAAAATTAATAAGAACTATAAATCAAATTAAGTTTGACTGACAATAAGTTTAATCCTAAATAACTGAAATTATAAAGATCTTGATAACAAGAATGTGATTTATTTACTATTGTATTATAATAAATTTCATATTATATTAGTAAATTTTACCTTTTAGGATCTTTCGGAAATCGAAAAAAACTAATTCCTTTTGTACCCGTAACATTTTTACAATTTGTTACTGCACAAATATATCCGCCCATTTTTATTTTATATGAATAGAACCTAACCTGTTCTCCATTCACTCTGACATAAACCAACAACGCTGTCATATTGTTAGTTGGATTTTTCGCACATGCGTACTGCAACTCAGGACCCTGATTTTCATCTAATGTCGTAAGTGATTAAACTGTGACTAACAAGTAAGTCCCGTTCGGGTACCGACCGACCGCTTCTGAGAACACCCGAGCGAGCGACAAGGTCTCGAAGCCCACCGAGACACCGAACTCCGCCGATTGGGCGCGGAGACACCCGACGAAGACGAGCGTTTAAACGTTAGAACGTTAAACGCTCATTAGCACTATTGTCTTAGGAGAAGGGGTAAAACGAGCCGTATAAATACACGAACCGTCGTAATCGAGATCCAGATCTCCGCAGCCAGCTCTCCGAGACGGGTTTCGCCTCCGGGAGATTTCGCACCTGAACAGATCTATGAGATACAGCGGTGGAGTGTACTGCGCCTCTGCCGAGAATTCTCGGCTCTACCAAGATCTTCCTTCAAAACGGTCCGAGCGAACGAAGCAAGGAGTAGAGAGTGCTCTGCTTCTGTCGAGCGTTCTCAACAATCGAACGCCACGATCGCGATCTCTATTTTTTACCGTCCGGAATCGGAAAACGTAAAAGTCACGGGGTAGAGAGTGAGCCGCCTCCGACGAGGGTTCTCGTCGTCGACCAAACCTCCTCTCTAATACGACACGATCCTCCTCGTTTCCGGAAAAATCAAAATCTCGATCGCCTTCGATAGTACGCGCGTTTAAAGGGTCGCGTCACGAAAACATAAACACGGTCGGGCCAGTGAACCCGAGCCGTCATAACACAAGCGCAACAACGCGTCAACACACATGCGCATTCCGATCCCCGAGACAACGCGTTAAATCTCGAACGAATTCGAGATTTCAAATACGCGTGCGAATATCCGCGCCGTGCCACTGCACCGCGTATCTACTGCTCATACAAACACACGGTACATAAAGCTCCACGCACACTATACATAATTACACGCATCCTGTAAATACGTCATTACACGCATTCTAATACACGAACCGTCGTAATCGAGATCCAGATCTCCGCAGCCAGCTCTCCGAGACGGGTTTCGCCTCCGGGAGATTTCACACCTGAACAGATCTATGAGATACAGCGGTGGAGTGTACTTCGCCTCTGCCGGAGTACACTCCACCTCCATAAATACATTCATACGCACACTGTAAATACGCATCCATCTCAACGAGACAATAAACATCATTTTGACACACCAATTCACGACTCGATCGCTTGTGATCTCTTCCCCTCTTTTACGAACTCTGATCCCGACTGCGTTATCCGCGCCGACTCGCAAAAGCGGGACCGTTATATGTTTACCTGAAATAGAAAATCATTTTCTCTATTATATTTTTTCTATTGTTTTATTCATTTTTTTCGTTTTTATTATTTAAAAAAAATAAATGTTGCAATAAAAGAAATCATAGTCTTTCAAACACATAATTTAAACATAAATAATGAAAATTTATATACAGATCAATTAATAAACGGATTCGCTTACCATTTGCATAAAAACCTTTTGATCATTTTTCAATATATTTTCAAATTCGAGAAAATTTTCAATAGAACTTGAAGGAAGGTTTTTCTTAATTTTATTATTTTGTAGTACAGAATCTTCTTTATATTGTTTAGTATTTACTTTTGCCAAAATTATATTAATGGTTGTTTGAATTGCTGAGAAAGATTTTTCCTGATTTTCTTTCAAGCTTTCTATTTCTGTTTGAACATCTTTCGTTATCTTTTTAAGATCAGTCATGATATGAATTACATCTGGATGAATATTCTTCTCCTGAGTAATTATTACTGATACGTCATCAATATCATGTTCCGTTAAAATATTATCATCTGTAAAAGATGTAGAAATAGATCAATAGGTAAATCTATATTTAAAATATCATGATTAAAAAAAATATTTTCAATTACCATCACTATTATCTACAATATTTAATGCAAAATTTTGGCTGTCTCTTGAAAAACTTAAAAAATAAACAATTCAAATAGGAGAATATAAGAATATTTTTTGCAACTTATTACTACTCTCAAAAAAAAAAAAAAAAAATAATAATGCTGTTAATAATAATAATAATTGTTAGATATTGCCAATAAAAAACTCGATTGCCTTTTTGCTACGTACACTCTCTTTATTCGGTACTAGCCAATAATAAACTGAACTCGGCTTTTTTACACAAAACCCAGACTAACGCGCAACTAACGCCACACCGCGCCATTACGGCCAATTACAATCAAACGCAACATGTACATAAAGGCGCGATTTCAAATGTGTACATATAGAAAGAAAATCATGAAAGCATAATATCAAAATAAAAACTATAGCAAATCGCTAATAGTGTAGGCGCCAACAATAATATGATAATGATGATAATCATAACGTTAGTACAATAATAATAATAATAATAATAATAATAATAATAATAATAATAATAATAATAATAATATAGTAATAATAATATATCATAGTAATATAATGTGTAATAGTAATATATAAAATAATATGTAATAGTAATGTAATGTAATAAAATGTAATATATACCCGCAATATTATTGGATTTATCAGGTTCCTTCCCTAAACAGTTTTTGAGGGCGAGAAAAATCAACATAATCTTTAAATTTATTACATTTAATTTTTCTTTTCCCTATTCTTGTTTCATTTTCTGATTGAGATGAAGCAACAGCTTCTTTTTCAGCCTTCAAAGCTGATTCATAAGTATCGTAAAATGAGCGAAATAATCACAATACTTATAATATCGAGAAATAAGTTAGAAATAAAAAATTATTAATTATTAATTTTAAAAATTCCATTTGCTGTGAAAAATTATATATTTTCATAGCAAGGATTTTGTAACATTTCTTTTTAAGAAATATCTATCGTTGGAGCTCAATAATTAAGTGTAACAGTCTCAAGGTTTATTATTTATTTCAATAGAAACAATAGAAAAGGAAAACTCCATTGGTGAAAAAAAACAAATAATTAAAAAAAATATGAATTTGGTACAAGCAATTACATATTATTTTTTATAAGTAAGCATGTGTTTCCTTTACACCAATCAATTTGTTTTATTATTTTTAATACTGTAACTTTTTATTTATTATGTTTACTGAAAATCTGACATTTATATTTATCTCAACCTTCTTTAACCAGTGGCGGATTTACCAAACTTGCCGTCCTACGCATTTGAAATTTTGCCGTCCCTCAAACTTTTTTTTCATTACCCTAAAAAAAATTAGACGGAGAAAAGTATGTAGTGTCTTCGTCTTTTCCAACATCTCGTCTTTTTTCTTTTCTCTTTTTCAATCTTTCTATATTGATATCCACTTAGTCTTTTTCAACCATCACTCATTTTAATGCTATATCCGTACCGACTACTGGGTCTGTAAATAAAGTTACAATAACTGTTACCTAAATGTAGTAAAATAATTCACTTTAGAATGGCTTTAGAACAATTTTAATTATCAACTCATTTTGTTGACTGTTTCATTATTAAGCACAATTCCCATAACTTTGGCGCTCAAAATGTAAGTAATATTTGAAAGACTTTTTAACGAGGAACACGAAAAAAATAAGAAATTCTGTGATCATTGGTTTTTGAAATATCGAATTTTAAAAGTAGTAATACGTGAAAACTACAAGCAAAACGGTGTATTAGTTTTCACATATATTTACTACTTTTAAAATTCGATTTCTCAAAAACCAATGATCATAGAATTTTTCATTATCTTTTTCCCTGTTTTTCGTTAAAAAGTTTTTCGAATATCACTTACATTTCGAGGCGCCAAAATTATGGGAATTTAACTTATTATTAAATATTTCTAATATATAATGTATTAGAATGAAACTAATAAAAATGTTGTTTCTCTATTCTCTTCAGTTCTTCAATATTTTTCGGAATGATAAATAAAGAGTGAAGACGTTTTTAGCATTAATCACGGCAAAGAAATTGTTTGCAGATTAATATGTGTACATATATGAATCTCATTACAAAAAAACTGTAATGTACTTCATTCGAAAGAAAAATAGCGTAAAAGATTTTTAAATATACATATTTTTAAACAATGCGTGGCTTCAAAATTCACACGTGTATTACGAATAACATTAGTATCAGATATCAGATATCAAATCGCTCCATTGCACGCTCCACACTCTAGACTGTCGATTGTCGGTGACCGCGCATTGCATTGTTTTTGTCAGTCGCGTAAGTCTCTCAGAAAGACCGAAGTGCGTTATTTTATTACATTTAGGCAACAGTTATTTTAGCTTTATTTACAGATCCAGTAGTCAATAAGTCGATACGGACATAGCATTAAAATGAGTGATGGTCGAAAAAGACTAAGTGGATATCAATATAGAAAGATTGAAAAAGAGAAAGAAAGAAGACAAGTTATTAGAAAAGACGAAGACGCTACAAACTTTTTTCCGTCCAATCATTCAGGATGATGAAAAGAATATTGATAAGCCCATTCTCGAGGCCCACGTACAAACTACAACCGGAAGTGAAGTTTGCACTACTTCGAGCATTTACAAAGCAGCACATCAGAGCAGTTACAAAAACAAGAGATTACACTATCAAAATTGACTACAGAAGCCGCAAATGGTTCAAACTTATGCTCGGTGAGTGACGATCCCACGGAATGGAAAATTAACAACAATTTAATCGATCATTTACTTTCGACGGAAATTAATCAAAATTTGCATGCCGATTTTTTGTTGTCGAAAACTCGTTTTGGTAACCAAGATCGATTTCTTTCAAAAAGCACGTTTTATCGACGATTGCCGAATGGAGAAAATCAGCTGCGGAAATATTTGATTTATTCTCCCATAAAAAAGGCTTGATTTTGCGTATTGTGCCGATTGTTTAAAACTTCTCAGTTGACGACAAAAGGTTTTCGGGACTGGAGTAACGTAAATAAAATATTCAGCGAGCACAAAAATTCAAAAGAGCATCCAGTGTCAAATTGCGCTAATAAAGCACAATCGCACGGAAAGAAGAGTTGACTCCGATTTTTGTAGACAAGTCAAGAACGAAATCGAATATGGAGAAATGTATTAAAAAGAGTAATTGTTGCCATAAAAGCCTTTGCTAGTTGCGGTCTTCCATTCCGATCGTCTGAACATTTCGGTTCTTTGAGAAACGGTAATTTTATAATGATTTTGGAAACGATCGCCGAGTTTGACCCGATATCGTTCGCTAATCGATTTTGTAGAAAGCTTAAGAAGTAATGAGATGTTTGAAGTGTATGTAGAAAAAGCCAAATGCATAATTCCTGAAGAGTACGAATTTGATAGCAAACGAACCTACAAACGAAAGCTTCAACTCGGTAAATCGAAAAAGAAAGAAGTCATCATAATCATGACTGGAAAAAATAAGTTCAGAGTGGAAACTTTCTACGTGATATTAGATCGCATCAGATCTGAATTGGAGAAGCGACATTCAGCATGAAAATCTCTTCAAACGCTTCGATTTTATTAGAAATCTCGTTCATTTGTCGGACAGTACGATACACAAAAAAGCTACGAAACTTTACAATTATTACGCGGAAGATCTAGAAGATTCATTTGCCACTGAATGTGTGCACTTTCGCCACTTTCTTAATAAAACTGGCTCAGAAGATAAACTAAAACTGATCGATCTTTGTAAGCTTATATGCGACCAAAATTTGTTATCAGTGTCCCCTAACATAGATATAGCTTTGCGAATATCTTTGTGTATGGCCGCCACAAAATGTTCAGCAGAACGATCTTTTTCTGCTTTAAAACGTATAAAAATGTACTTGCGATCATCGTTGGAGGAAGAACGTTTAAATTTATTGGCAATCTTGGTCATTGAAGCCAAACTTATGATGAGCATAAAATATGATGATATTATTGAAGATTTCGCAAACCAAAAATCTCGCCACTTGAATATTAAATGTTAATATTGTGTTTATTACAATACTTTCTAACTTTCCTGTGTCTACTTATTTTTCATTATTCATGAAATATTACAGATTCCTATCATTTCCACATGCTCATAAAATTTTGCCCTCAATGCCGCCCTCAAAAATCTGCCGTCCTATGCTTCAGCGTAGTTAGCGTATGGGTAAATCTGCCATTGTTAACTACTATTTCTTTAGCTATTGCTATTCTGATATTTTTCACCTTCACTGATATTTTTACCTTCGGGCCAATAACAATAATTTGGTTCTTTCAACCTGAAAAATCTAAATTCTCAAATTGTACCACTGCATACTGGAAAATAAAATAAAATATAAAATATGTTATTATAAAATATATAAAAATATATAAAAATATATCAAAATTGTTCTTTTTTTATCCATTATACAAATGATTGAAAATGATGAAAGAATGATTAATAAATTGTTAACAGATGTTTATGTTTTAGAATCAATATTATTATTAGATTTACAATTTTAATCTCAATTCAATAATTCATTCATATGAAAAATAGTAGATGTTTTTAATTTTTATAAGTTGAATTTTTGTTTTTATAAATCATACAATTTTTTTACCTTAAAAATTAATCAGTATGTAATATTGATAAAAAACAATTTTCTATTTTATAAACTTTTCTTAATATATTATCAGCAGAAGTAATATTTTCTTGATCGATTTCTTGAACATAGCCACACCAAAAGATATTACTATTCATTAGATCATCAAAATAAGATATTAACTCAAAGTATTTAATATAAAATTTACTACCAATTAATATAAAATTTACTACCAATTCGAAAAATATCAATTACTTTTACAGGTTTATTATTTTTTAGTAGAAAATTACAATTTGGTTCTTTACTTTTTATTCTGAAATCTTTGTAATAAATTGTTGAAAAGCGTTCTACTAATTTATTGTTTATTGAACAAAAACCGTCTTGTTTGCGATCTATTGTTTGTTCTATTGTATCACAAGCATATGTATCAAATTCATTCATTCTTTTCATAAATTGTGAGAATGGTTTATTTGATGTTTTTAACATCATTTTAATTTTATGCATATAGTTTTCAAATGGAAAACAACTAAATGCATCCAATGAACCAAATTTTTTCACATCTAATGTTAAATGAATCAGGTTATGGATATTATGATTAATAAATTCGTGTCCATACAAATCACTAAACTGTCTTGCAAAATATATTAATAATTCATGTGCATAATCAATATATTTTTTTTATCAAATCATCACATATCAATATCTGAATTGCACAATATAAAGAGAGAAAATGAAGAAAATATTGTTTTTTTTAAAAATGATTTTATGAGTTATGGACCATAATATAACAAAAAAGTTCTAAATTCCACGGCTTTCCATCTTTCGCATTCTGTTATTGACCTAGATTTTCTTGCAAACTCATGCGGTGTTGACTTATATATCAATTTTAATTTTTCATTAATAGCATTAATATCCTTCTTTGTTAAACGAGTTTCTTGATTTTCTTTAATTCAGAACCTTAACAAGCGTTTCATAATTCCCAATAATACCAAATGCATGTAGTCTAGAGGAATATTTGTGACAGGCCAATTTTTAAGTCACATAAAACAGATTTCTCTTTGTGATAATCTTCATCAGTTTTAGAATTAAATTTTTCATCTGTTCTTAGTTTTGAATTCAGTTTAGGAAAAGTCATTCTATTGTTTACAAATAATCCTTCAGCCCAACATTTGGTACAGCTTTGATAAGAGTTGAAATTTTGTATACATAATACAAAGGCTTTCGCAGGAACATCACAAAGAATTTTACTAATGTTTATTTTTATAATTTGATTAATTAAAAATATAAATTCTTCTTGCAAACTTTTCATTCTTTAGTAAATTTTTGTAAAAATATATTACTATTATTAAGTTTATTTTCTCCATAATAAACAGCAATTGGAAATGGTCTTAGTTGCTTTAATTCGTCAATTTTTATTATCCAAAATGATAGTATTTTCCAGGAAATAAATTACTTATTTCATTTTTTACATCTTCGGTTTTTAAAATAGTGCGTCTGAAGAAAATGAATGCAATTTTAGATGTAATCTTACAATAAACCGCTAACAACAGTTAAAGCGATATGATGTCGAATTGCCCAATATCTCAAATATTTAAATATTTGAATTGATTCCGAATTATCATAAAAATAAATCAGTATTTTCAACAGAAGCACCAGATGAGCTAGTACAATCAGATAATACATTACTTGAAATATTATTGATTTCAACAGAATTTCCAACAAATAAAAAATTATTAACATATGATTGCTCCAATGAGACAGATAAAGGAGCAGAATTTTTAAATATTTCGTTCTTCTGAAAGTATATTTTTTTGCACAGTTTTTCCAACATTTTTTCTGCTATTTTTGAGTATAATTCTTTTCAAATATTTCTCATTATGACGTTTTTTATAAAAATATAAATTACAATTATATATACATATTATTATAAATATACATAAATACACATAAATTATTGTTGAAAAGATAAATCTTTCATTGGGTCATAATTTGTATTATCGCGCTATTTTCTTTTAATTTCATTTTGCTTGGTGACAGGTGGCAGCGTTTTCAAATAGATGGCGCAGAATGAGTTATTCGTTGTTATTACCGTGGTGCCACCAGTGCGTATCCGATTTTTATTCTTTGAATAAGAGCACGTGTAATCAGGTTTTCAGGTGTAGCCGCTCTTTGTGTTTGTGCGAGGTTTCGTACGGAAGTAAACATGGAAGGTATATCATATTAGGCGATCGAAAAACTGCGGGGAGCTGAAAACTGGAACATTTGGAAATTTGCGGTGCGAAATCTTTTACGCGGGACTGAGGGCGCATACGAAGTGTGCATGGGTGATATTGTGAAGCCAGGAAATCTCGCTCTGGGAGCAATCGCTGAACAGCAGGTCAATTATCAAACTAAATTAAGAATTTGGGACAAAGCTGACCGTGCTGCATGTCAAATAATAGTTAGGACGCTCGAATCTAAAATAATGGCATTGTTAGTAACATACGATGGTGCGCGGGATATGTGGCTGAAACTGCAGAGTATTTTTGAACAACAAACAAAACAGGCCGCCCATGTTGTGCAAGCAGAATATTTCGGTTTCTGTATAGATCCGGCTGATGATATGGTGGCGCACATCGCGAAATTTGAAGGACTTATATTACGCATGCAGCAGTTAAAAGTTAAGCGAGATGCATCGTCCATTATGGTAAAGTTACTAGATACGCTTCCGGAAGAGTATTGAAAGCTTAAGACAAGCATGGTGGGCCAGACCTGATGATCAGCAAACGTTTGAAAATTTGGTAGCATTGCTGACTTCCAATGAAAAACGAAGGCAGCACCAGAACCGGAAACAATATGGATTGACGCTGACAGCACAGGTGAAATCACAAGTTAAAAATGAGCGTGAAAGTAACACCAGTGGTAGATGTCAGCAGAAGTCTACAAGTGAAAAAACAAAAACAAAGAAGAAGAAAGTCTTCAAGTGTTATGGCTGTGGTGAAACGGGATACATTTGGCGAAATTGTCCAAGTGCAAAACCAAAGAAAGCAACTGAGACCGAACAAGCGTATGTAAATGAGGTACAAGATGCCGAATGCAATGATAAATCGTGGATCGCGGACACTGGTGCAACCGATCATATAACTAATGATAACACGTGGTTCACAACGTTTGAGTACTTTACGACTCCCTTAAAAATCAAAGTTGGTGATAAATCAACGATGGAAGCGCTAGGAAAAGGCACGATTAAATTCAAGACAGCTGTCGCTAATTAATGGGTAAAAGGATGCATGTATAATGTACTTTATGCCCCAAATGCTTGAAAGAATTTGCTTTCAGTGACATCGGTATTGGATAATGGTCTGATATTCCAATCATTAAAGGGGAAGTATAAGTTCATGAAAGATGGTGTTATAAAAGCACGCGGTATTCGAGTCGGACAATTATTCAAGATGGTGATACGTGTGATAAGGCCAGTAACTCTATGTACAAGTGAGGCAAATTTATCGCTAAAGGACTCATTACAGATTTGGCATGAGCGGTTAGGACAATAAAACAAACGTCATGTTCAGCGATTATTAGCTCAGGCTGGAATTGAAGCAAAAAGTTGTGAAGAGTTCTATAGTGCTTGTATGGAGGAGAAGCAGCATCGCAATACCTTTAGGCTTAAACAGCAGCGTGCTACAGAACCTGATTCACACTGACTTTTGTGGACTTATGGAGTGCAAATCACTTTGTGGAGCAAAGTATTTTGTATGCTTCACATATGACTACACAAGATATCTCATGGTCTACTTCCTCAAGGAGAAGTCAGAGACTGTAAACGAGATTAAAGAGATGTTATGGATTATGAAAACTCAGCTTGGAAGGCCCATCAAACGATTGCAGTGTGACGGTAGTCGTGAATTTGAAAATCAAGAGATTCGTAATCTCTTGAAACAAATGAAATTAAGTTCATTGTTACTAATCCATATACGCCTGAACAGAATGGATGTGCCGAAAGAACAAACAGAACGGTAGTCGAAACAGCGAGAACCATGCTGTTAGCCAAGAATCTTCCGAAGATGCTTTGGGCAGAGGCAGTAAATATGTACTCAATCGGACGGGCCGAGCTGTATTGAAGAAACTCCGTAGGAGTTATTCACAAGAAAATCGTTAAATCTGAAGACACTTCACATGTTTGAAACCGAATGTTATGTATCCAAGGAGCAGCGGAAGAAGTGGGATGCCAAAGGACAGCGCGGAATCTTTGTAGGTTACTCGAACGAAATAGATGGATTTCATGTATGAATTAAAATGAGAAACCAAGTAGTTGGCATCAGTTGAACTCCCAGAAGAGGCAATCACTAAATTTGACGAAGGAAGCAGTTCAGTAGAGACACTAACATGTGTTATGCAAGACAGAAAGAAGTTGAAACCTCTTTTACGTTTTACTGAGATATTACTGACTGAAATAAATGGACCAAAAAAATACAGCGAGATTAATGAATCGCCTAATAGACGGCATAATATGATAGAAGAAAAAATAAATGCATTGAAGGAGAATGGTACGTGGACTCTTATGGATTTGCCTCTAGATCATAAACCTATCTCAAATCGTTGGGTCTATTGTATCAAACGAAAAACAAATAGTTGATCAGTTTAAAACGCGTCTGGTTGCTCGTGGTTTCTCTCAACGAGAAGGAATAGATTATAATGAAACTTTTAGTCCGGTTGCACGTCTCGACACGATAAGATCAATCCTAAATATTGCAGTCAAGGAACAGTTAAAGACGCCACAGTTTGATGTAAAGACAGCCTTTCTCAATAGTGTAATTAATGAAGAAATATATATGTTGCAGCCTGAAGGATTTGATAATGGCAGCGGTCGGGTGTGCAAACTTCGGAAAAGCCTATACGGCTTGAAGCAACCGCCCAGGTGCTGGAATAAGCGTTTCAAACAAGTTTTACTTGACTTTAAGTTAGAAGAGAGTACAGCAGATCCATGTCTATTCTATCACAATGAAGAAGGAAACAAGTTTATCGTGACATTTTATGTAGATGATGGGATAGTCGCTGCAACGAAAAAGAGCAGAATCAAAGAGTTTCTAAGAAAATTAGAAATGGAATTTAAGATAACTTATGGACCACTTGAATGTTTTCTGAATGTTCAGATTAAACGAGATAAGAATGGATCAATCATCATCAATCAGAAGACGTACACTGACGAAGTGATCAAACAGTTCAACATGGAAACAGCAAAACCTGTGTCAATTTCTATGGAAAGGGGATCAATTATAGCAAAACTGTCAAGTGATAAATTAACAGAGGCTCTTTACAGAGAGGCTGTAGGCTGCTTTATGTACTTGGCGGTAGCTACACGCCCGGACATTGCTTACGCAGTAAATTTTGTGTCTCAGTTCCTTGAGAAGCCATTGAAACGACATTGGATGATGGTAAAGCGAATTTTAAAATATCTTTACGGCACAACAGCATATGGAATTAAATACAGGTCAGACGGAGATACTTGCGGACTGATAGGATATAGTGATGCAGACTTTGCCAATGATCCAGACACTCGAAGATCAATTAACGGAATTCTTTTTAAATACAATGGAGGAGTGATCACCTGGGCAAGTAGGCGGCAGCAAAGTGTAGCCCTCTCCACAATGGAGGCGGAATATGTGGTCGTAAGCGAGAGTGCAAAAGAAGTAGTATGGTTAAACAGACTATTCAGTGAGATCGCACCTTTACATAAGGAACCGGTGATATTTATAGACAATGTCAGTGCAATAAAGCTTGCCAAAAATTCTAGTTTTCATAAGCGTTCTAAACACATAGCAGTGCGTTATCATTTTGTACACGAATGTACTGAGATAGAACAATTAGTAGTAGAACATATACCAAGCGAAAAACAAGTAGCTGATATTCTAACGAAACTGATTCCGCGCAATCAATATGAGAGACTACGTGATCAGTTAGGATTAATTGAATAACTATGTGATAAAGTCACAAACGGTATTAGTATACAGGGTGTCTCAGAACAACCTTCCGTCCGTAAAATGACGTATTCTTGACACAATTTTAAGACAATTTTTCCTTTACCAAAATTTGAAGCGTAGTTTTTGAGTTATAAGTAAAAATAGTTAGCAAATCACACGTCGAGTACAGAAGGCAGGCAGGAGCGGCGCATCGCACCGCAAGCGCGGACGCAGCTGACCGTCCGACGAGTGATTACCGCCGCATGAGTCGCTAACTATTTTATTTTATAACATAAAATTATGCTTTAAATAAAATTTTGGTAAAGAAAAAAATGTCTTAAAATTATGTCAGAAATAAGTCTTCCTTAAAATAACGTCTGACGCTGCGATCAGCTGATTGCTACACGCGATATGTCTCTCAGCTGAGCCGGAAAATCAATATATCAATCGGTCTGAAGTCGTCGACGACAATGTCGATGACAATCGAAAGAGCGTCGCCGTCGCGGAGACGGTTATTTCTTTTTTTCTTTCTCTCACTCACTCTGTCCCTTTCTTTTACGCACACACTCAGCATACACACATCGCGTATAGCAATCAGCTGATCGCAGCGTCCGACGGCCGGCGATCCGGAACAACTTTTGGTCATTAAAGTAACGTTATTTTAAAGAACACGTATTCCTGACATAATTCTAAGATATTTTCTTCTTTACTAAAATTTTATTTAAAGCATAATTTTATGTTATAAGATAAAATAGTTAGCGACTTATACGATGGTAATCACCCGTCGGACGGTCAGCTGCGCCCGCGCTCGCACCGCGCCACTCCTGCCTGCCTTCTATACTTGACGCGTGATTTGCTAACTGTTTTTGCTTATTACACAAAAACTTCGCTTCAAATCAATTTTGGTAAAGGAAAAATTGTCTAAGAATTGTGTCAGAAATACGTCATTTTACGGACGGAAGGTTGTTCTGGGACACCCTGTATATATGAAGGCATATTAGGCTTTTCTTTTGTTATAAAGTATAGAGTATGTATTATTTAATTGCCCAAACATTATATATGTGAAAGTTAAATATTAAGCTGCTTAAGTTTGTACACCAATATAAAATTGAAGGGGAAGTGTTGAAAAGGTAAATTTTTCATTCGATCATAATTTGTATTATCGCGCTAGTTTTCCTTTTGATTTCATTTTGTTTGGCAACAAGTGGCAGCGTTTTCAGATAGATGGCGCAGAACGAGTTGTTCATTGTTATTACCGTGGAGCCACAAGTGCGTATCCCGTTTTTGTTCTTTCAGTAAGAGCACGTGTAATCAGCGTGATATTTTCTTGAATAAAGTAAACTACAAAAGATCATAAAAAAGATCATAATTTTGTCCTGCTTTGCCTTACGGCTCCCACTAGAACATTAACAATTATATATACACAATTATATTATACAGGGTGTCCGGTCGCGACCGCCCCATAACTCAAGGGCAGATAGAGCAGGTCAAACTGAACATAAAAGTCTTCTACCATTTTGCGATTTGCGCAATAATTATTAAACTATTAATTAAAAACGCTCAGCGAACGATATTATATATATACAAAGTATCCGGTAATAATCGCTTCACCTCTCTAGAGCTGATAGAGCAAGTTAAAGTGAACATAAAAGTCCTCTACCATTTTGCGATTTGCGCAATAATTATTAAAATATTAATTAAAAACGCTCAGCGTGTGAGCGCGCGCTATATATAGCACTCAGCATATGCTGAGCGTGCGTGCGTGCGTGCGTGCGTGCGTGCGTGCGTGCGTGCGTGTGTGTGTGTGTGTGTGTTATGAAAATATTCCCTCGCTCATATTTATATTATTCTATGCGAATAAAAATGAAAATTATTAGTACTATTGCACATGTATATAGGAAAATTATAATATTTCAAAGTCGCATATCTCAGAAACCAAACGAGACCGCCAATTAAGTTATTAGGAAAAGTTAATCAGTACTTTCTTCTCTATAACATATATCAAGGTCAACATCATCGGCGAGGTGTAACCTTTTCTAGATATTTACCAATTAATTTTCTATAAAAAACAAAGTATTTCTCTTCCATCATCTTTTCATTTCTTTTCTGTATAAATCTTTTTTTGTATAAAAGGACGTATATATATACAGGTTTTTAATCTTAAGGCCTGCGCACAATAGACAAGATATTAAATATTTATAGTATCTTATCTATTGTCGCAGAACCTTATATGTAGAGAAAAATAAATTTCTCATTACTCTATATTTTACATAGAAAATTGGAAATTAATATGTTGAACTTTTATAAAACAATACCGAATTTAATTGTAAAAGTTTATTAAATAAGGATTGAACTTTACTTTGGATGCAAAAAGTTATAATTTATAGTTATATAGAAAATTATTAATTTGTACCAAGATATAACTACTAACGTTATAATACATTAGACTTTTAGGGAAAAAATATATTAGGCGAAAGTATTAACCATAATAAGTTTATATCCTTTAATTAATAACAACTTCATCGTCATTATGAATTAAAGAAGATAGATCTATTATGGTTAATATTTTTACTTAATATATTTTTATCTTTACGTACTGTTGTGCAACTAAAACGTATCAGAAAATAGCTGGACAACACATAAGGACAGTAACAATTATTAAAAGTTAAAAAATAATATTCAGAACTTTGAACAAAAATTGAATTCAGAACTTTTTACATGCCAGCTGCTTAATATATTATTATAGTTTCTGATCTCCATCTGGTCCACATTTTCTAATATTCTTTTACCTATATACATCTAATCTTACTACTTCTATTAATTACTTTTTTTATCTTCCTGTATTTGCAAAACGAGAAATTCGCAGAGGATCGTATTGCTAAAAACGTAAAATCCTTTGTAATATTACAAAGATGATGCAATATCGAAATATAAAGTGCTTGCCAAGAAGCAGTAACGGACAGAAGTCTCGAATCCCGGATCCCGATTCCCGACTCTACAAATAAAAACCTGCGCATATGTGCTGCGCAGAGACTTCGCAAGCTCACATATACGGAGTTTTCTGATGGTGTGAGAGCCAGGACTCAAGATTCGAAACCCGACTCTTGTTCTGATATCACATATTACATTAATTTAAACATAAATATGAATATATAACCGCTTCATAAAATATATTATTCCAAAATAATTTCATTTTTCAAAAATTGTGATATTACTTACCTTCAAGTTTTTAATATTTGTCACACAAATCTCAATTCTCACACTTTATAATTTATATTTTTATATTTTTTTTTATATTATTCTAAAGATAAAGAAATGTTATAAAATATAATTTTATAATATTTCTTTAACTTTAGAATAATATAGAAAAGAAACATGATAATAACGCAAAATCTTTATTCATATAACGTTATTTTTTAAATAAAACTTGTAACAAATTAGAACTATTGCAGCAATGTTGAATTTACTGCAAATAAACGTGTCAAATAACATTGTAAAGGTATTTAAAATAATATATTAAAAACGTTCCTATTACATTAAAAAATAATATTATGAAATAACGTATAAATATTTATAAAACATTATGTCAAGACGTTACGAATATTTACATAAAATTAATGTTCTTAAATATGTTTCTTGCTTACTAGAAAAAGTCTCTAAAAATGATACTTATATATTGCAGCTGTAGAGATGTCAGATTTGGCGTCCGGTAGCAAAGCCACCATCGTAGCGTGTGACATGTGGAACAGAAAACACAAACAACTGCTAATTGCATAAGTGCCCACACGCACACGTACCGCCAGCCGGCAGGAATGGTATCCGTCGGTTAGATGTGTATGTACGTGAATGGATATAATTTGCCCATGTTCGGAACGGCCACCGTTAAATTTGACCACGTTCGAAATAGCCACGTACGAAATGGCCACGTTCGGAATGGCCACGCTCAGAATGACCACGTTTGGAAAAATCATGTTCGAAATAGCCACAAAGTGATATGTGTTGTCCCTCACTTCGCGCGAAAAGTCGTAAACCCATATGGAACCGTATAATTACAGACCTCGTTACGCAGGGTGAGTATCGATCGGACACAATGCTTATTGGCCAGATGAAAGTGAGATTTGTCAACTTTGATTGGTCAACTGTGTTGATTACCCTAGGCATCAGACGATGTATGTCCGATCGAACATGTGCGCAATCAGGACGATCCCGTTATGCATCCAAAGCACAGGGCGATATGTGTTGTCCCTCGCTTTGTGGCCATTTCGAACATGATTATTCCAAACGCGGCCATTTTGAACGTGGGTATTCGGACGCTTCCGTATGTACGTACGTGTATGACAATCGAAAGCGTCACATACACATGAAGCACGTACATACGTGTCACTTGAAGCGCGACGGAGATGAAGCAGCGAAGGAGAAAAAAGTGGGAGGCACTCTGATGTTGCATCCTTTTTTTTCACGGAGGGGAAATACATTACGCATTCCCGGCGGATCGGGAACCTCCGCCGAGATGTGGGACTCTCCCTATTTACCGGGAATACTCACTAAAACCCTTCCGGGTGTCCGGCTCTAGCGATTATATTGGGGGTTGCAGGCCTCGCCATCGACACTATTCCGCGACCTTCTCGCCCGAGTCTCACTTGATGGATGGGGAACTCTCTCCTCTGTGGGCCATCGTCGTAGCCTTTCGGCCTCTCCTTATACGGGCTCTTGTGCCCTATGGAGGTATAGAAACACCAGCCACTCCGCCATGCAGTGTTGCCAGATACTAGAGAAAGAAGTGTAGTACCAACTTAAGAGAAATAGTAGTATATCTGTCGTACTATTTCGATAAATGGTAGTACAAATAGTCAAATATAATTTTTATTATTTTTTAAAATAGAAACATGTTTTTACATTGTTATTCATTTTACATCATAAAAACAATAATTTGTAACAATTCCTGAATTTTTGCAATGTATACGATATATATATATACAGGGTGTCTCAAAACGACCATATCACCTCTCAGGATGCAGGTAGAACGAGTTAAATGGAATAGGAAAGTTCTGTACCATTTTACGATTTTCGGAATAACTATTGAGAAATTAATTTATAAAGATCGGCAAATCCGGCGCGAGTATCAGCCCGCAAAAAAGGCGGCCCAACACTAGGCCGGTCGCTAAGCGCGTCTGGCGTAAATAGGGCCGCCATTGCCTCGCAGTTACCAGGGGCATAGAGGAGAAGCGTTGATAAGAACAACAGATTAGCGATTATTATTTAGCATAATTTTATGTTATAAGATAAAATAGTTAGCGACTTATACGATGGTAATCACCCGTCGGACGGTCAGCTGCGCCCGCGCTCGCGCCGCTTCTGCCTGCCTTCTATACTCGACACGTGATTTGCTAACTATTTTTGCTTATAACTCAAAAAATACGCTTCAAATCAAATTTTGGTAAAGGAAAAATTGTTTTAGAATTCGCTTATGTCATTTTAAGGACATCAGGTTGTTTTGAATCACCCTGTATATATATATATATATGCGCGTGTGTATGTAGGGTATGGAGCATGTTCGAATCTTACCTTTACTGGCTGTATCATGCTCAGATCTTGCCTTCACTGGCTGGATCATGTTCCGGTCTTGCTTTGACCGGTTAGACTATGTCCAAATCTTGCCTTGACTAGTTGAATCATGTAAGATAAGACTATCAGAAAGTGAATATTTTACGAGATATTTTGAATTTTTTCAAACTGCAACTTTGGAGCTTTATAACTCGAAAAGTACTCAATGAAGAAACATTTGATTAAAGTGTTTTGGAAAGCTCTCGAGGTCAGCTACAAGAATATGTAATAAAAAATAGGGGATACCATTTAAAAAATTGAGGTGACCTTCATGTGATCTTCAAATAATTCTTCAAGGTCAAACCAATGGAATCATCTTATGGCCCCCTCAAAGCCATACAACTTTTGTCTGAAACATTTTTCTCTCCCGGGCTTTGTTTTCGAGATATTCGACTAGATGGATTAAAATGGTCCACCCTGTATATATATATATATATATATATATATATATATATATATATATATGTGTGTGTATATACATACATATACAGGGTGGACCATGGTATCCCCTATTTTTTATTACATATTCTTGTAGCTGACCTCGAGAGCTTTCCAAAACACTTTAATCAAATGTTTCTTCATTGAGTACTTTTCGAGTTATAAAGCTCCAAAGTTGCAGTTTGAAAAAATTCAAAATATCTCGTAAAATATTCACTTTCTGGTAGTCTTATCTTACATAATTCAACTAATCAAGGCAAGATTTGGACATAGTCTAACCGGTCAAAGTAAGACCGGAACATGATCCAGCCAGTGAAGGCAAGATCTGAGCATGATGCAGCCAGTAAAGGTAAGATTCGAACATGCTGCATACCCTACACACACACGCGCACGTACACACACTTTACATACACTTGCACACACCCTACACACATATTCCACACACACTCACACATAGGTTATGTGACATAACCTACACGCATGTACACACACTTTACATGCTCTTACACACACCACACGAACACTCCACACACATTCCGCATATGTAACCTATACACACATACACATACCTCACACACACTTATACATACACATCCCACATTTACACACACGCAGATAATCGACCCATGTAGACGATTGCTACAAATCTTGTTCGCAGAAGTACAAACCTGATTGATTCCTTGATTGTTCTTGATGTTCTACTCATCTCAAATAGTCTATTTTTGAAATAATATACCCTCTATTGTTTCCAAAGAAAATATCGATCAGAAAATTTATTTGTCACTATTTAGGAATCAATTGATTACGAAAATCTCTTCCACTGTTGATCAGAGTATCAAACTTTATTACTCGCAATCAGAGGCTTACGTCTGCCGACAATACCCATGGCTGATTATCGTCCCTCAGAGATTGTTGATATTCTCCTTGTTCTCGGAGAATGTCAACTAAATTATCATGAAGCTTCACGAGTTTACCAGAATCGGTACCCCGAAAGAGAACAACATCCGAATCATACTACAATCCGGGACCTCGAACTAAGAGCTCGCCAAGGCCGTTTAGAACATCAAAGAGCACATCATGAGTATGATGAAGATGATGTGCGTGTGCACGTTATCTTGGCATTCATTCATCTTAATCCTCATACAAGTAGTTGTATTATGGCTAGAGAAATTGGTATCCCGAGAACAACGATCTTAAGAATTTTGAAGAAAATGAAGTACCATTCTTACCATATCACGTTAACACAAGCTCTTACTCAAGCAGATATGCCGTTGCGTGTACAATTTTGTCAATGGGCACAACAGATGATCCGAGCTAATCCGAATTTCTTCTATTATGTTATGTTCTCTGATGAATCGACGTTCAAAAATAATGGTGAATTGAATAGACATAATTGCCATTATTGGTCGGATGTTAACCCACATTGGCATAGACAAGAAGATAATCAACATCGCTGGAGTGTGAATGTTTGGTGTGGTATTATAAATGGTTTCTTGATTGGTCCTTATTTCTTTGAAGGAAATGTTAATAGTGTAAATTTTTTGGAACTTCTCAGGGATCATTTACCACAATTGTTTGAAGACGTTGATTTTCATACACGTCAAAGAATGTGGATACAAATGGACGGGGCGCCACCTCATTATGCGGCAATAGTGCTTATCTAAATCGAGAATACAATGGCAGATGGATTGGGCGACGAGGGGCCATCGCATGGCCTCCACGATCACCTGATCTAACTTCACTTGATTTTTATTTATGGGGGTATATTAAAAATGTAATTTATGAGCATGCGCCTACAACTAGAGAAGATATGATAGAGAGAATAAGAGTAGCTTGCGCAAATATACCGCGAGCTGTCTTACTCAAAAAGGTTAGGTACTTCGAAAATAGGTTAAAATTATGTATTCAAGCCAATGGAGATAATTTTAAACAGTTCCTTTGATAAAGATCTTACCTTGACGGGTTGGATCATACTCGGATCTTATCTTTACTGGTTGGATCATGCCTAGATCTTGCCTTGACTGGCTGGATCATACTCGGATCTTACCTTCACTGGCTACATCATGCCTAGATCTTATCTTCACTGGTTGGATCATGTCCAGATCTTGCCTTGACTGGTTGGATGATGTAAGATAAGACTATCGGAAAGTGAATATTTTACCAGATATTTTGAATTTTTTCAAACTGCAATTTTGGAGCTTTATAACTCGAAAAGTACTCAATGAAGAAACTTTTGATTAAAGTGTTTTGGAAAGCTCTCGAGGTCAGCTATAAGAATATGTAATAAAAAATAGGGGATGCCATTTAAAAAAATTGAGGTAACTTTCATGTGACCTTCAAATAATTCTTTAAGGTCAAACCAATGGTACCATCTTATGGCCCCCTTGAAACCAAACAACTTTTGTCTGAAACATTTTTCTCTCCCGGGCTTGGTTTTCGAAATATTCGACTGGATAAATTAAAATGGTCCACCCTGTATATACATATATATACAGGGTTACTCATTTTAATCTCTCACCCCAAATATTTCTCTTCCTTTGCATTTTACAAGAAAATGTTTCAGACAAAAGTTGTATGGTTTTAAAGGGGCCTTAAAATGGCACTATCAGTTTGACCTTGAATAGTCGTTTGAAGGTCATATGAAGGTCACCTTGAATTTTTTAATGGAACACCCTATATTATTGCATATTCTTGTAGCTAATCTCGAGAGCTTTATGAAACATTATAATCAAATGTTTTTTCATTAAACACTTTTCGTGTTATAAGGCTTCAAAGTTACAATATTTTGACATAAAATACAAGATATCTAATAAAATATTTATTTTTCGATTGTCTTACCCTAATACTTTTATGCACAGAATAATGAGACGAATCAATTGGTGTAAAGAAAACAAATAGTTATCTTTAAGAAAAAATCTGAATTTGCAACTAGCAGTTACACATTTTTACTTTAACATAATTATGTGTTTTAATTATGCCAATTGATACAGGAGGTTTCAAACCATCCGTACCACCTTTTTAGCTCGGAAACAAAGCATTTTAGAGAAAAATATTTCAGACAAAAATTGTACGGTTTTGAGGAGGCTATAAGATGGTACCATTGGTTTGACCTTGAATAGTTGTTGGAAGGTCATGTAAAGGTCACCTTGAATTTTTTAAATGAGACACCCTATATTATTGTATATTCTTGTAACTTACCTCGAGAGCTTTCCAAAACACTTATGACGAAGTATTTTTCATTAAGTTTTTTTTGAGTTATAAGGCTTCAAAGTTGCAGCTTTTTGACGTAGAATACAAAATATCTCGTAAAATATTCATTTTTTTATTATCTTATTCTTATACTTTTATGCACAGAATAATGAGACAAATCAATTGGCATAATTAAAACACATAATTATGTTAAAGTAAAAATCTGAATTTGCAACTAGTAGTTACACATTTATAACTCGAAAAGTACGCAATGAAAAAACATTTGATTATAGCGTTTTGGAAAGCTCTCGAGGTCAGCTACAAGAATATGTAATAAAAAATGGGGGTGCCATTTAAAAAATTTGAGGTGACCTTCACGTGACCTTCAAATAATTATCCAAAGTCAAACCAATGGCACCATTTTATAGCCCCTTCGAAACCATGCAACACATGTTTGAACCATTTTTCGTTATTTTGCTTAGTTTACGAGAAAATTGACCGTATTGTTTAAAATGGGCCACCCTGTATATATATATATATATATATATATATATATATATATATATATAATATCGTTCCCTGGGTGTTTTTAATTAATAGTTTAATGATTATTGCGCAAATCGCAAAATAGTAGAGGACTTTTATGTTCAGTTTGATTTGCTCTATCTGCCCTAGAGAAGTGGGGCAGTAATTACCGAACACTGTACAAATTCAGATTTTTTCTTAAAGATAACTATTTGTTTTCTTTATACTAATTGATTCGTCTCATTATTCTGTGCATAAAAGTATTAGGGTAAGACAATCGAAAATAAATATTTTACTAGATATTTTGTATTTTATACGTTATGTGTTATGCAAGAGTGTATGCTCGGACCTATATGTATACTCATGATTATCTTACATAAATGTAACGCCTCCTATAATAGCAGTGTAACCGATCAAAGTTAGTCAAAAATAATCGAAATAATGGTTTATGCAAAAAGGGCGCTAAAATACATACGTACTAGATAGCCAATCAACTTATCGCTTTTGCATAGAAGCAAAAAATTGATTGGCTATTGGAAATCGCATAATTTTTTGTCACGCGACTGTGTTCTATCTATATGAATCATAAAGTTATATCGAAAAAAGCTATTACGCGTGAATAGTAGTATAAATAGTCGTACATCATTAAATAATAGTATAAAATAGCGTACGACACCCCTTTCTGTAATTTGTAAGGAAAAATATGAAATTGTCGTAGAAGTACGACTATAGTCATACGTCTGGCAACACTGCCGCCATGCGTTTGCCTTGATTGGCGAGATGGAGGGGAATTGTTAGGGGGACCCTGCCCGAATCCCCCTAGGAGGGTTAGGTCGTACTAAACGTGCGCCGGGCACTCCTTCTTTCTTGTCGCCGGGGTTTAAGCATAGACTTACTAGAATAGACTGCTCATGAAGGTAGTGGGGGTATCCATCACTGAGAAAAGGACAGTTGTCGTTAATATGAGTTTCTATCTCTTTCTAACGCAGAGTAGTGGGAGAAGTATAGCGACCAATAACAGGTGTCAGAGCGTGTTGTCATAGTATGCGTGTTATTGATGTGAGTGCGTTCCATGCAGCGCGCATGCTTTTTCTAGTGGACGTTAGTCACGCCCACTAGAAAGAGACCTCATATTAACGACAGTTATCCTTTTCTCAGTGATGGATACCCCCACTACCGTTTTTTCACCTCATAAGCAGTCTATTCTAGTAAGTCTATGGGTTTAAGGTGATGGTTGCGAGAGGCCAGAGAAGAAGAGCCTGATTATGGCTCCTCTGGCCCCTCCCTCGGCGACACTTAGGGACGAAGGGTCGACATTATATGACTGTCGACCTCGTGTTCACGGCCCCCAGTAAACCCTTTGGTCCTTCCCACGTGTGCCCCCACCGGCGCCCCATCTCGTAGAGATGGAGGGGCTTCGCCTCTCCACCGCCCACACATTTGATGTGTCACATTTAAATAAATAAATCCGTGTACTTTAAAGTATAAAAAAACATAAAGAACCAATTTTTTTTGTTGTTACACACAATTGTTTTCTGGGTCAAAATAAAAAAAGGAAAAATCGATAATTTTTACGTTATTTTCATTCATTTGTAGCATGTTTACATGTTTGTTAAAACAATTGACAATGATACCATTTGATAGAGCAAAATTTCAGCTTTAAGAATCTTTTTTGCTCATTGCGATGCGATGACTTTTGACAGAGTTATGAGTGATCAAAGTCAAAGTACTCATTTTTTATTTAATCGATGATAACTCAGTAAAAAAAATTGTAGACAAATTTTTAAAAAACGATTTTGTAGAGAAAACTTTAAGCTTTCACATAGAAAGTTTAAAATTTTCGCAGATTTTTTTTAAACACTTGACAGGCTGACAAAGTGTCAAAAAAAAATTTTGCATTTTGTCCAGCTCGTAGTATTCTATATGTAAAAATTGCCAAACTCACAGAAACATAAAAATAATGGTCAGCTTTCAAAAGTAGAGATTTCAAGCTTTAAAACTTTTTTTTATATTTAAATTTCGTTTATTTTTAAGGAAGTTACAGCTGGTTGAATTTTGACTATTTTTTAAGAAAATTTAAATGTTCTTCTAATTGTTGTGAGAAGTTTAGGTACATATTTATTTATATAAATCTATATACATACAGGATGAGCCATTTTAATCGATCCAGTTGAATATCTCGACAACCAAGTCCGGGAGAGAAAAATGTTTCAGGCAAAAGTTGTTTGGTTTCGAGGTGGCCATAAAAGGGTACCATTGGTTTGACCTTGAAGAGTTATTTGAAGATCACATAAAAATCATGTTCAATTTTTTAAATGGGACACCCTATGTATTATTGCATATTCTTGTAGCTTATTTTGAGAGCTTTCCAAAACACTATGATCAAATGTTTTTTCGTGAAGTACTTTTCGAGTTATAAGGCTTCAATGTTGCAATATTTTGACATAAAATACAGGATATCTCGTAAAATATTCATTTTTCGATTATCTTATCTTAATACTTTTATGCACAGAATAACAAGACAAATCAATTGGCATAATTAAAATATATAATTATGTTAAAGTAAAAATGTGTAACTACTAGTTGCAAATTCAGATTTTTTCTTAAAGATAACTATGTGTTTTCTTTACATCAATTAATTCGTCTCATTATTCTGTGCATAAAAGTATTAGAGTAAGATAATCGAAAAATGAATATTTTACGAGATATCTTATATTTTACATCAAAATATTGCAACTTTGAAGCCTTATAATTTGAAAAATATTCAATGAATAAGCATTTGAGTATAGTGTTTTGGAAAGCTCTCGAGATCAGCTAAAAGAATATGTAACAAAAAATGGGGAATGATTTAAAAATTTAAGGTGACCTTCACGTGACCTTTAAATGACTCTTCAAAGTCAGAACAATGGTACCATCCTATGGCCCCCTCGAAACCAAACAACTTTTGCTTGAAACATTTTTCTCTTCCAAACTTGATTTTCGAGATATTCGACTGGATCGATTAAAATGGCCCACCCTATATATATTTATTATATTTATTATAGTTATCATATATATTTTTATTCGGTAATAATATTCTAAATTTGAATGTTATATGTGAATGTTTCAGTCGATGATCCTGAAAGAACATCAACGATTCAACCGAGAAGATTAGGTCCTAACCCACTAGATCAGTTTCTCAGTGATGACGATTAGCAATATGATGTGATAATAAATTGTAATTTCATAAGTTTGTAATTTCATACAGAGATGATCATCATTTTTGCTATTGAAATATAAATAATTTGCTGAAATTCTTAAGTTTTTATTTTTTTATGTTGCCATCTTTTATCTAATTTTTTTCCTATTACTTTAGTCATTTTTGAAAGCTGGAATATTTTCAAAAATCTTTGAAAAGAGTATAAAACAAACCTCGATCAGACATACTTTCTTATCCACACAACAAATGGGTTGGGTTAGGTTATTTTTTTTGGAAGTGGAGCCTTTCGCAGGGGGGCGGAACTCACTGTATCCACGCATACACTTTTCACGCATAGAAAGTCTATGCGCGGGCATAGTGGATTCCGCCCCCCTGCGGGGGGCTCCACTTCCAAAAAAAATAACCTAACCCAACCCATTTGTTGTATGGGTAGAAAAGTGTATGCGCGGATACAGTGGGACTATATTATATATGGTATTATAATTAATATTGTATGAGGTTTAGAGTCTTTATCGTTGTTTTTCCCGAAAACTATCACTCGTATAATAAAAATGAATAGGGTATAAAATGTGTATTTTGCAGAGACCTACAACTTTTATTTGAAACATTTTTTTAAATTTTCAGTATTTGATAAAATAATTGCAAAAAACGTCAATTTAAAAAAATTTTTATAACTTTTTAGTAAACAACGAGCGACGGCTAAAACCTTTTAAGCGTTACTCAGGACAGTGACCTTGACAACATATGTCAAAGTCATTGACTTTTGAAAGGGGTGATCTTATATAAATATTTACCTTCCTATATGTACATTTCACTTTTACGCCTAATTGACTTACCGAGATCTGTTTTATACTTTTTTCAAAGATTTTTATACTGCGACCGATACCGTATTTATTATTTATATTTATTCTTTTACGCTGAAGAAGACTCAAACAATGAGCTCGAAACGTTCGTTTTTATAATTTTATACTGACTTATAACATATTTTTGGATTTCATAAATTGTAATAAACTAATTATTTCACTACATCAAATATTTTTATTACATTCTAAAACTAAACTAGTTACAGATCATCATTATAATACTTTATACGATATATACTTTGCTCGCTACTGCCATCATTGATATTATTTTATTTCTACTGAGAACTTTGATACTATATATTTATTTTATTGTTATGTTAAAGAAATTTATTTTAACATATATATATATATACAGTTTTTTATCTTGAGACATTTAAATATCTGAAGAAATACGTATCGTACGAAAAAATGTTTGAGACAAAAGTTATATGGTTTCGAGGGCCATAAGATGGTGCCATTAGTTTGACCTTGAATAATCGTTTGAAGGTCATATAAAGGTCACCTTGAATTTTTTAAATGGGACACCCTAAATATTTTTGTATATTCTTGTAGCTTACCTCGAGAGCTTTCCAAAACACTATGATAAAATATTTTTTCACTAATAACTTTTCGAGTTATAAGACTTAAAAGTTTCAGCATTTTGACATAAAATACAAAATATCTTTTAAAATATTTGTTTTTCGATAATCTTACCTTAATACTTTTATGCATAGAATAATGAGACAAATCAATTGGTATAAGGAAACTGCATCGTTATCTTTAAAAAAAGTATGTAGTTGCATGTTGCAAATTGCATACTTTTTTTTAAAGATAACGATGCAGTTTCCTTACACCAATTGATTTGTCTCATTATTCTATGCATAAAAGTATTAGGGTAAGATTATCGAAAAACAAATATTTTAAAAGATATTTTGTATTTTATGTCAAAATGCTGAAACTTTTAAGTCTTATAACTCGAAAAGTTATTAGTGAAAAAAATACTTTATCATAGTGTTTTGGAAAGCTCTCGAGGTAAGCTACAAGAATATACAAAAATATTTAGGGTGTCCCATTTAAAAAATTCAAGGCGACCTTTATATGACCTTCAAACGATTATTCAAGGTCAAACTAATGGTACCATCTTATGGCCCTTGAAACCATATAACTTTTGTCTCAAACATTTTTTCGATACGTATTTCAGATATTTAAATGTCTCAAGATAAAAAACTCACCCTGTACATATATATATTGTACTAATAATCAATAATTTACGATACTCTTTCCTTATATTTTTATACTCTCATTATATTTTATTTGAACTTGTCATTCTTAAAATAAGATTTTTTAGAATCGCAATAAATATTAAAATTAATAATAAATATTAAATTTATAATAAATCTTTTACATTTTTTACGTTTTATGCTACAGCAATGATTTCTAATTAATTTTATTTATATTTTACTGATAATTCCAAATAATTCTCTATTTTTATTATATTTTAAAATAATTTTCTAAAATTGTAAGTTGTTTATAGTTTACATTTTACTAAAGCTATGCTATATTTTTAATTAATTTTATTTGTATTATAAAGGTAATTTAAGATAATTCTATTTACATATACTTAAATTTTCTAATACATATATACAGTTCAATGCACGTCAGTTTTTAAAGCCTTGACCCGGGCACGCCAAGTTTTTGTTCGTGACTTTAGTTTTAATTCTTTGAGTACTGGATCTATCTAGTGAAATAAATAATAATTGAAAAATGAATGGATGCGTAGCAATTTTTCAATTTCGAGACTAGTAAGTACTCGAAGTGTGTAATATATTATATATACACACGCATATATATAACGTTCCCATATTAATACAAATAATTTTCTAACATATTCTGTTTCAAACTACGATAAATTTTACATCAAATGATACTTTGTGAAAATTGATATACTTTTAACACTTGGCGTATTGTCTACAGTGATCTCATTTATTTTTGAGCCGTATAATTGACTTTAACTTGACGTATTTTTTTTTTCTTTTGTAAAGATTTTTTATGAAGATTTCTGATCTTGGAAAATAAAAAAATATACAGTAATTGAGTATATTTTGCAGTTACTAAAAAGAAATAGAAATATTTTAAAAAAATAGGAATATTTTAAACAAAATATATATATAAAGCAGATTATACTTTTTCTGCGAAAAATATATATGCATTTTTCGCATTTCGAGGCCAACTACATTTTTCTACTTTTAAGTCACTTATTAATTTTTAATAAAAAGTTTTTATATAAAAAAGACATGAACTTCTGCTTTTGTCGGGGAGCGCCCGCTCTTCTTCCTCTTCGCCAATCTATAATAGTAAAAAATTTCATTAGGCTTGTTATTAAATTAACTTTAGAACTTGATTTTTAATATTTGAATATTTTTTTCACAGTTAATACAAAATAACAGTATAAACATGAAGAAGAAAGCACAAAGGGTTATATACATGTCAACTGTATAAATATAAACATTTCATATTTATTATATAAAATATTTACATATAAATCTTTACATAATAATACAATAAAATTTGTTTTATATTTGTGCAGTTAACATGTATATAATAATAACTTTTGTGCTTTGTATTTTTATGCATGCTTATTTTGTATTAACTGTGAAAAAAATATTCAAATATTAAAAATCAAGTTCTAAAGTTAATTTAATAACAAGCCTAATAAAATTTTTTATTATTACAGATCGGCGAAGAGGAAAAAGAGCGGGCGCCCGCCGACAAGAGCAGAAGTTCATGTCTTTTTTATGTAAACTTTCGAATTCAAATTATTATTGGGGGCCGAGAAGATATAAAAGATATTAAGTTAAATGTAAAATTAAATAAGAAATAAATCATATTTAAAAAATATTATTTAATAAATATTTTATTTATTTAGTATATATATTATATTATATATATTATTATATATGTATGTATTTATATTATTTATATTTATTTTATATTATATTTATTTATTAAATTTATTATTATTTATTATTTATTTATTATTTTTATTTATTTATTTATTTATTTATTTATCTTCTTTACTTTATATATTTTATAAATTATAATATTATTATTATAATTATAATATTTTATATATTTATTTATTTTATATTTTATACTTATCTTATTATATTTTATTATATCTTAATATATTTATTATATTTATTATAAATTGTCACACGAACTGTCAAAACTGTCTAAATGTAAAAACATGATAAATTGACAGTTGCAGACGACACGAATGAAGCAAGTCGCATAACGCACTTCACAACGAGATTTATATTTTATTTATTATTTATTTATTTAGTTATTTATAGTTGATTTATATTTATTATGCTTTTATCAATAATGATATATAATTTAGCTCTTAAAATACATATATTTGCACACTCACAACCAATCAAACGAATGATCATATATAACTGTTACAAATGCACTTTTATGGACAAACTCACTCTAGATGTGTGCGTACGTGTGATCTGAATCTTAAAATTCTTTATGATAAAAATGTACTTTTCGGGTATGAGATTTCGAATTCTCAAGATTGACTGTATCAATAATTTTCAAATTGGTCGCAATCGAAAGCTTGAGTTGACATTATATAAGAAAAATGCTGTTAGATTTTTTAATACGACTATAGTTTCTGAGAAATCTTAATCGAAACTTACATTACATAAAAATTCCGGATAAGCTATACGGCAGCGGCGCGACGATGTCCATGAAGTTGTATCTTTATTTTATGAATTTTTTTTAAACTTGACGTCGCGCCGCTACCGCGGACGCTTAATATAATAATATTCTAATAGATTAGAATCTATTAGAGTATTTCATATTTTTCATATTACAGCTTCAGTTGCAGACCATGGTTTCAAAGCTGCTTTTATTTCTATTAGTTCAAATAAAATATTTTTTTATATTTTTAATGTCTTTTTCTTAAGTTTTCTTTAGTTTTACTTTTTTTTACTTCTTGTAATTCTAACGTGTTACATGATATTTTTTGCATTGAGTTTCCTATAATTTAAAATGAATATTTTATTAGAAAATTATATAAAATGTTTTAGTAAGACAGATACATATATAGAAAAATAGATAGATATATTAATATATGTAAGATTATTTTTATTACATAAATTACCTTGTGTTGTATTATTTATTTTTGTTGTATTAATTTTTCTATATTGTATGGTGATATATTTTTAGAGTCCCTTTCATTTCTGTTGTCTTCTTCAATTATGTTATCTTGCATATCTTGTTCTATTGTTTCAGTATTTTTTTGTATTATATCTTCTACGATAGGATTTTCTTCTGTGTAGATTCCATCTTCTAAAATGTTTTCTACACGGCTTCGGTGTTAACAATTCTAAAACTTCTTCTTCAAAAGTTGGAAAACCTATTTTAGGAAGCGGATCATTACCAATTCTTTTGTACATAACTGGGTCTCTTTGCTTCGTTTTTTAAGAATATAACTCTTCATATCTTTCCATGTCTATACAAGTATATTAACAAAACGTCTGTAAAAGTATATTAACAAATTTACTTTTTATAATTAATAATAAATAAATTTGTTATTTAATGCTATAAAACCAAATAATAAAAATAATATTATATAACTTTTGCCCATTCTTTACCACTTTTTGAGGACCTTCAAGAATTGAGTTAATGCCTTGTGCAATTTCGTCCCACAATTTAGCCTAAAAATGTTTTTAATAATATTTATTTCTTAAATAATTATTTATTTTTTAACAGTTTATATGATACACATATTAATAGTTTATGTTATGGTTACAAACGGGGTCGATAAAGGGTAACTAGAGCAAGAAAAGGAAGGAGAGGGTTTTTTATGAGATGAATTGATAATATTGAAGGAGTCATTAATATAAGAAACATTTTTTTTAATTGATGTCAAAGAGAAATCTCTCTCATTAGTAAAGGTTACCGTTTTTGTGGGAAACCGAGTTATCCGTTTCCAATTCGTAATACATGCCTACATCTAAAGGAGAAAAAACAGGAGGAAAAGAGTTAGTAATAGAGTTTAAATTTTTGACTGCATTAGAGATTTCAGAAATATAGTTTACAGATGAAATATAGTTTAAAGATATTTGTCATGTAATATTTTCTATATCATTCCTACTCTCGGTATATTACCAAGTTATTTAACAAATTGTTTTTTTTGTAGAGAATAGATGATGTTCCAACAGAAGGTGTTGTACTAAAAGAAATTTTTAATATTCCTAAAATATACTAACAGATTTGTTAAATGAGGTAATAATATAAAATAATGTAATATAATATTCTTTTTCTAAATTGTTACAATAGGGTTTATAATACACACGCACGCACGCACGCACGCACACACACATGCATAAGCAAGTTCTCTTAATATGTTTTAACTTATTGTCAAATGTATGTTTAAGGATACGGATTAAAAAAAACTATGGAAGTTTCTGTTCAGACATCAACTAAATATTTAAAAAATTGTGAAGATATATTACGTAAACGTAATATATTACGTAATAAAGTGCAATTGTTACAAAAAAATTGAAACAAAGAGAAACACACATTGTTAAAATGCAACAATCTTCTAAGGAGAAAAGTAAGTCTAATAAGGCAAACCTGTATAAGGTAATGCAAAAATATTTAAATGAATTTTCGTTAGAGTTATTTTGCAATGAGCTTGAGAATTCTATAAAACATGCTAATTACGCAAGTTATTCTTCTATAATTAGAAATTTTGCTCTTACTGTTTACTTTTATTCATCTAAAACATATAATTTTTTACGCACTAAATTACATTTGCCACATGCACCTTGAAAAAATCTTTGGCAAATACATAACTGTGGTATAGGATTTTTTTCCAAATTTTTGAATTTTTAAAACAAAATAAAGAACTTAAATATTTGCATGACGTAGCTTTAATATTTGATAGTACGGCTATAAAATCACAAGAAAGAGAACTCTATCAACGCATAAAATATTTAATCAACAAACCTCATTCTGTTACTAACACTACACATAAAAGTTCTTCTTCTTACTTTACTGTTCCGTATTTACCAAATATTACGGAACAATTTAGAAGTATTTTCAAAAATACGGTTAAACTATTCTTTTGTAGCATGAATAAATTAGACAGATTTATTAAAGTGCAAAAAAGTATTATTTCGAACAATTGTAAAACTAACGTGGTTTATAAAATTAATTGTTCTGATTGTGATGCCTCGTACGTCGGACAAACATCAAGAATGTTGAAAACTAGAATAGCCGAACATAAATCGCAGATCAACAGAAATGGTCGCAACTTTTCTGTCATTACTAATCATAGACTATCTCAGAACCACGATTTTTATTGGAACGATGTTGAGGTGTTAGAGGAGGTCCCATTTTATGATAAGAGATTGATATCTGAAATGTTTTTTATTAAGAGATAGAAGAACGGTTTAAATCTTCAAACACGGATAATTTACTGTCATTATACAACGACTTAATAAATAAACTCCCAAAGATTTAAGGTCATTGATCTGTATATGTATATATATTCTGATTACCTTTAGGAATTTTGACAGTAACAGTTTGACAATTAAAACAGCGCTATCGCTTACCATCTAATTTACTTATTCGCAGCCGAACATAATGACTTTGTAAGTAGATACTTAATTAATTGTACAGTTTGGTGACTCGACGTATTGGTAATTTTAAAATTAATTAACCATGCCATTATAGGATTCAACCGGCATTGCAGTCAAGTCACGAATCTACTAAAAATACCATTATTAATTCCTCGTGGCCCACAAACCATTGAGGACTATACATTTCGGCAACAATAATTCTTAGCGTTTATTACCGATTCAGTAGTGTTATAGTGGGGAGTCTAAGCCATGGGGCTCCGAGGGGGGTGCGGGGGCGGGGGTATCTGGGAGGCGCGAGGGGTCTGGTGTTACGGAAAGGGGGGGGGGTGAAAGGTCCTACATACGTTCGAAAGTAGATGTTTATCTTTGTGGTTGATTTTATAGCCGGGGGCATTTTAGAAGTCATAAAACTGTTTTTTTTTCTAATTTTATGATCATTTTATGGTCATTATATCATTAGGGTTTTAAGCGCCGACATTCGGCAGCTTTGCACCCTCGCGGAAAATCTCCCATAAAACTGGAGCGAAACATCTTCCATAATTTTTAAGGAAAGAACTGCAACTGCAAGGTGTTTATCTTTGTGGTTGATTTATAGCCGGGGGACATTTTAGAAGGCATAAAACTGTTTTTTTTTTCTAATTTTTATGATCATTTTATGACCATTAGAATATTATGGAAAAAGAGATTTTAAGCGCCGGCGTTCGGCAGCTTTGCACCTTCGCGGAAAATCTCCCATAAAACTGGAGCGAAACATCTTCCATAATTTTTAAGGAAAGAACCACAACTACAAGGTGTTTATCTTTGTGGTTGATTTATAGCCGGGGGCATTTTAGAAGCCATAAAAGTTGTGGGAAAACAATAGAAATTTTTGGCCGACGCTGCGACGAACATGTCGGAACGTTTTTATAGATGCAAAAGCGTTGACGTTCGGTAGGATGTGTTAAGACAGCATTAGGCGAAATATAAGAAGAATGAGAGCTCCGTCAAACCATAGTACGATTTGAAAGGGCATAGAGGAAGCTGTGGAAAAAAAAATTTGAGTGGTTACTGTCAGGTATTAGAATTGTTAGTGTCACAATAGTGAATAAATTGGAAATATTAATTTCGAAGCGATAATAAACGAGTCGTTAGACGAAGAGCATGCGTTGTCGGACGATAGTAATTATATTAGTGATTGCAGTGATACCGATTTTGACGACAACGTAATAAAAAATGAACAACTCCGTGCGCAAAATCAACGTAAGATTTGCGCCATACACTTTTATTATTCAACGGTGGTGCTTTAGCTCTCTGTGCTTCGTGTATGGACACCTTTCGAGATGACATCGGAGTAATGTACGAAATACGGAGACATAAAGTTACATCGCCCGATGAGGTGGATATGCGATGGTGCAGCAGTTGTCAAATTTTATTACATATAATAATGTCGCATAATATGTGTTATGTTTGCACACAAAAATAGAGAGAAAAAAATGGAAAACGTGCAGCAGAAAGAACGCGACTTGGAGCGTTCCCACCAAGTCACCACATTGGGTGAATATTTTGGATGGCTGCAGTATTGCGAGGAGTTTATCGAAGAACTTGAAGAACGCAGCCGTGTCAAGCGTCCGCGACTCTCAATCGGAAATAGACAATCTTTGGTGACAAGAATTGCGCGACTCGAGGGTGCAAAAACTCGATTGCAGAGACAGTTTATACCCAGTGGTGGTGATTATAGTAGTGAAAATAACTCGGAGAGACTCATATGGCGAGAGATTGATACGGCGTTTGAGAGCCGCATCTTGACTGGTGCGGTTATAAATTATAATCACATCAAACCTCGTCAATTTTTGGAAGATGCGAGTGACATTGTGCTCGAGCACGTGCGAGACGTTATGCAAAAACATAACAGTGTGAAAGTGAATACAGTGTTTAACAACGAATTTGTGGCGGGCGATAAGCATGCCAATAAATCAATCAATACGAGAAACTGTGAACTCTTACATACATCCGATTTACGTGAGTGGTATGAGCAGCGAGTCGTCGAGCCAATCCTTGCATCGCTCGAAGAATTTCAGGAACGCGATAGCGGATGGGCATTATCGCGTATACTAAATTTGACTGTAAATATAAATAAATATAATCCTACGCGCGCCGGATGTTACGTGCAATTATCGCGAAAGATAATAATAAAACGAGCAGTGGTTAACGTGCAATCTAAAGACAATGCATGTTTTGCGTGGGCGGTAGTGGCTGCTCTGTATCCAGCTGAAAGATGCACATACCGATAATCATCGTACCCGCATTATACAACAGTACTAAATCTCCAAGATATTGAGTTTCCAGTCACTCTTAATCAAATTAAAAAATTTGAAATTTATAATGACATTTCAATCAACGTGTACAGTTTTGAAAACGAAAACATTGTTCCTATTCACCTTACGGAGCAAAAGAGAGACAAGCACGTCAACTTGCTCTACGTGCAAGATGCGCAAGATATCGGACATTTTGCATGGATCAAGAATCTATCTAGACTTGTTAGTATGCAACTCAGCGAACACAAGACTAAAAAATATATCTGCGATCGGTATGTATATTTAATAAAACTGTCTAAAAATATTTAAAACAAGGATATAAAAATTTTAACTTTTATTTTACAGATGCATGCACTATTTTCACTCGGTCGAGAAATTGCAATCACATACAGTAGACTGTGGAAAGACGACTGCGCTATCCGGTTATCGAGCAATAAGGATAAGTGGCTCGCATTCACCAACTACAACAGGAAGGAGCGACTACCTTTCGTCGTGTATGCCGACCTGGAGTGCGTTTTGGTGAAAAAAGAAGAAAATTTTTATCAACATCACCAAGTATTTAGTATGGCTTATTATGTACATTGCTCGTACGATAATTCGTTATCCGCGTATCATTCTCGTCGCGAAGCCAATTGCGTTGCATGGTTCACCGACGAACTTAAAAATTTGGCGCAACGTGTAGCAAATATTTTAACAACCAATGTCCCCATGGTAAATTTAACGCAAAATGAATGGAAAGAATTTCGAAGTGCGACTCAGTGTCATATATGTGAGAAACCATTCGTAGAAGATGATACGCGCGTACGCGATCATTGTCATTTGACCAGGCGGTATAGAGGTCCCGCGCATTCAAATTGCAATCTAAATTACAAAGAATCTTTTTGCATTTCAATAGTATTTCACAATTTATCTGGTTATGATTCTCACTTTATAATCGAGGAAATAGCCACAGCGTTCGAAGGGGGAATCGATTTACTTCCGATAACAAAAGAAAAATATATTTCATTTACAAAACATGTTAAAGGTACAAAAGACAAACCGGGAAATCACATTAAATTACGTTTCATAAATTCATATAAATTTCTCACAACAAGTCTCGACAAATTGGCGCCTTTTCTGAGCAAGGCTAAACTCAAAATTTTACAATCGGAATTTAAAAATTTATCCCCCGAAGATTTCAATTTATTAACAAGAAAAGGTGTCTTCCCGTACGAATACATTGACTGCGTAGATAAATTACAAGATGCGTGTTTACCATTGCGAGAATCATTTTACAGTTTCTTGACAGGTAACACAGCATCTGAGAGCGATTACGCGCACGCTGAGACTGTGTGGAAGCGATTCTCCATTCGAACGCTAGGCGAATATAGCGATCTGTATTTAAAAATCGATGTTTTGTTATTAGCAGACATTTTTGAAAATTTCCGAGAGAGTTGTATCAAGAGTTATGGGCTCGACCCCGCGTATTACTATACTCTTCCCGGTTACACGTGGGACGCCATGTTAAAGTATATGAAAATTATATTTGAATTACTCACAGACATTGACATGTTATAAATAAGGTTATGTTTATCGAACGAGGTATACGCGGTGGTCTGAGTCAATGTTCCAACAGGTACGCGCGTGCTAATAACAAGTACATGCAGTTGTATGACTCATCGAAACCATCAACGTACTTGATGTATTTCGATGTTAATAATTTATACGGATGGGCAATGTGTCAACCATTGCCCTACGCCGATTTTCAGTGGGTCGATAATGTTTCCAATTTTGATGTATCATCGATCGCGCTCGATTCGTCTACAGGCTATATCCTCGAAGTCGATCTCGAGTATCCGCAGCATCTTCACGATTCGCACACTGACCTACCGTTTTGTCCGACACGCGACAAACCACCCGGCAAGCGCGAGGGCAAGCTTCTTGCAACCTTATACGATAAGAAGCGTTACGTGATACACTACCGCAACCTGCAGCAATGTTCACGTCACGGTCTTCGTGTTACAAAAATTCATCATATATTACATTTCACTCAATCTCCGTGGCTCCGTACTTATATAGAACTCAACACAAAATTTAGAACACTGGCAAAAAATGATTTTGAAAAAAATTTGTACAAACTAATGAATAATGCAGTGTTTGGCAAACCGATGGAAAATGTGCGCAATCGCATAGATGTTAAACTTTTAACAAAATGGGACGGAAGGTATGGCGCAGAGACATTGATTGCAAAACCAAATTTTTATAGCAGAAGCATTTTTTCGGAAAATCTATCGCTGTAGAATTACGTAAACTCGAGGTGAAATTCTACAAACCAATTTACGCAGGTATGTGTATTCTCGATATATCCAAGACATGTTTGTACGAATTTCATCATGATTATATGGTACCAATGTATTGGAAGAGATGCAAAGTCATGTACACTGATACGGATAGTCCTATTTATCACATTGAGTGCGACGATGTGTATGAGAATATGAAACGCGACATCAGCAGATTTGATACAAGCGACTATGCGATAGACAATGCGTACGGTATTACTGCTCGTGAATAAAAAGGTACTGGGTCTAATGAAGGATGAAAACAACGGTACCATAATGACCGAATTTGCCGGGCTTAGAGCAAAAATGTATGCGTTGCGCGTGGATGGTAAGAAAGATACGAAAAAGGTAAAAGGTGTCAAGAGTTGTTGCGAGAACAATAACGTTTGACGATTACACGTGGTGTTTGAACGAAGAGATTGAAATAACGCGTAGTCAATCGTGTATAAGATCAAAATTGCACGAGGTATACACCATTCGCGAAACAAAAATTGTTCTAAGTCCGTACGATAACAAGCGGTATATCGTACCTACAACTACTGATACGTTACCATGGGGACATTATAAGATATCTTTATAAAATATAATGTGTGTGATTTTTTTCTTGTATGTATATTTCATATTTTATATATTGTAATGACTATTGGAAAGGATGTATTAATAAAGATTTTGTATATTTCAAATATTTCATATATTTTTATATTGAATACATTGTATTTCTTATAAAATTAAATTACATGATCCTTATGTACCCAAGAATTATGCGAATTATCAAATCCCAGCCCTTTTCACGTAAACCTCGTTACCCCTCCTGCGCAGTACTTTCTCCACGAGATACACATCTGGATAATTCGCGCGATGCAACTCGTGCTCGTAAAACGCTCCAGCGATAGATTTTTTGCGATAATCCTCGAGTAGATATGTTACGGGATTAATATGTTGCACTTTAACAATTTTAAACACCTCGGTTGTCCAATTTGGTGTGTAACTCTTTTCGAAAAGTTTTTTGTATTTGCTAACGCGTACCAGGTCACCTACTTTAAACTTTGCAGGAACAGCAATTTTTATACTGTTGTATACCGTATTTAAAAGTCTATCAGCGATCGTGGGAGTAACATCGATAGGTCTCATATTGATAGTGCGATGTTTTCGCGCGTTATATTCTGCAACGAGTCGGGATAGCGCGTGTGTGATCGATCCACTTGTAAGTTCCGTTCAGCGTAAACATCTTCCACATGTCGTTCTTCAGCGTGCAATTGAATCGCTCGACGACAGACGCCTTCAATACCGAATATGTGGAATAGTGATTAATGTTATGTTTCCGTGTAAGCCGTTGCACATCGGTATTGTAAAATTCCTCCCCGTTATCAGTTTGCATGTTTTTCGGGCATCTCTTGCTATCTTGAATTATTTTGGCGATTGCATCAGCCGTCTCGCTTCCACCTTTACTCTTGAGTGGTACAGCCCATGCATACTTGCTCAACACATCGATGACGGTGAGTGTGTAGTGGTAACCTTTGTTGAAACGAGAATAACGGACGCATCTCGACGATGACTTGCCACAGATCATCGTATCCCCGCACTATGACGTGTCTTCGGGGAAAATTTTTTCTCGCCGTCGCATGCAGTTCGTTCACCAACTGTCGTCTCTCCAAACTATGTTGATTCTTTGCTTTGTCAGTTTTTCTCGATGACCGTTTGTTGTTCGCTTTCTTTTCACTCATTTTCGTTTATCGTCCTTTAATAGCCGTTCTTGACCTGTTCTGATCTGTTCTGACCTGTTCTGACCTGTTCTTGACCTGTTCTTGACCTGACGGCACGTCGTCTATGATAATAGAGTCATCTTTGTTGATGTTGAATCGTTTGTTGCCGAATCGCATTTCATTCTTTCTGTCAAAATAGACTCCATACACATGATCAATCTCGTGATTTTTGTCGCCACTGAGCAAAGCGCCTATGTACTTTTGCCCAAGTGGTCCAAAGTACTCCCGCAACGTTTCTTGACCTTCCGGCGTTTGTAACTTGTTTCGAACAAATGATGATTCGAGCATGTTGCCCGAGGTTTCAAAAACATCTTCGTTTACGCTTGTTGGTGCGGCTAACGGTGTAGAGACTATCGACGGTTCATACAGTAAAACGTCCGATCGATTCCTTTTTCTCAGTGTCGCATCTTCCTTCTCATCCTTCTTGTATCGCTTGATGGATAAGATTTTAATCTTTGCGCTACTCTTCGACTTATTTTTCACCGCGAACGAATTGTCGACAATCTTTTGCAGCGGCTCGATAATAGGTTTAAAATGGGTCTTGACCGCAATATCGTCATCGATGTTACCGATTTTCAAAGCGCGATGTTTCTTGCGGATCGATTCGCTCGTTTTCGCAATCTCCTTTGCCATCTTTTCACGCTCGCGAATATTATCGCTCCTAGCCATATCGATAGAGAGTGTTGAACGCTCGCATTTCACCCCTCACGACAGAATGTAGGCAACGACTAATCGTTTTGTGGTATCGCAAACACGTTAAATCCGTTTCTGTATCGCCCGTTTGTAAACAAGCTATCCTTGTCTATCACGAGAAATCCATACTTTTGCTGCCAACAAGTACGATATAACTCACTGAAATCCTCGTATGACATGTCGGTATTTACGTGATCGTTGTACACGTGTTTCAAGTTGGTGCCATCCTGTTTAAACAAGATTAGCAGGTTCGCGTTGTCGCGTAAAAGATGTTTCAGTATTCTCGCGTATGTTTGGCAGAGATAGAAGCAGTCGAGTGGCGTCCCATTGAAAAATATTCTCTTATCGTATTTTGTTTGTCGCCACGTTATCGAAAACGAAAATCGAGTTTGGACGTGCTTCGTTCAGTGGAATGACGTCACTGTTATTAGAGAATGTAAAATAGCCGATTTCATCGATCGACGTTAACAAATTCTCCAGATATCGATATTTTGGCTATGCAGTGACTTTGAATACACGTACACATTTTCAAAGCGGACGCCGTGCGAGCTTTCTATCAAACTAATCAATACGTTAGTTTTACCGCAATTCGAGGGGCCGCAAACGATTGCGCGTATAGTATTCGACAGCATCGTACCGTGTCTACGCATCTCCGCGTTGTCCCCCATCGAGCGTAATCTGGCGTCGTAATTTGTCACGCGTATCGCGAAAGGTTGTCGCACGAATTTCATTTTCCCACTTCCGATTCGGATCGCACGCCTGTCTATTTATAGCTGCGTGGAACTACAAAGTGCTCAGTAACGAAAAAATGTTTGTCCTGCTATCAAGTCCTTACGATATTCTCGATTTGAGTGCCGAACAGCTACAGTTTGTATCTAAAACAGTTTTATTGCGAATGTGTAGCAATCACGTCCACTCCGTGTGGGACAAACTTCCGGAATGCATAAAGGCGGATTCGAAAGTTTAGACCTATCGTCGCTGTTTCGAACATTACAATCAACCGTGGCAACAAACGCACATTGACGGTCCAGCGCCAATGATAAAAGATTGTCGTGAATGTCAATGCAAATAAGTAAAGGTCTATTAAATCGTGTGATAAACTTGTCGTGAATGTCACCGCAAATAGGTAGAGGTCTATTAAATCGTGCGATAAACGCGCTTCCTATCGAATTGCATATTCCTGGATACCAGTTTTGCGGTCCGGGCACGCGGCTAGAAAAACGATTGGCTAAAGGTGATTGAAGTATCAACCCATTGAACGCGGCGTGTCGTGAACAAGATATAGCGTACTTTCGGAGTAATGATTTTGCCGAAAGACACGCGGCGGATAGGATACTCGCCAAAAAGGCGCAAACTCGCATCATTGCGAAAGATTCGTCTCTCGGTGAGAGAGCCGCAGCCACAGCTGTCTGGACAGCGATGAAAACCAAAACGAAGTTCGGTATGAGTCTAAAGACGAAAACGAAGAAAAAGACGGTGAAAAAACGAATACTTCCGGTAGCGAAACGCGGGGTGTATTACCGATTTTATCAGTGTTGGGCGCTCTCGGATCTCTGATTGGTGGAGCGGCTGGTGTAGCAAAGATGATGAACGATGGAAAAGCTACACAACGTCAGTTTCAAGAGATGCTACGTCACAATCGTGTCATGGAAGGTCGCGGATTGTATCTCGCGCCATACAAATACGGACGAGGAGTCTCAATGAGAAAGAAGAAAAAAAAACGTCAAAGAGACGCTAAAAATGCCAGAGGGCGTAACTACCAACATACAATTGCTGCAACTAGCAAAACGTATGCACATTCCATATTTTAGAGGTGTTTTTATGCGTAACTCATTACCGATCGGTGGTATATATCGAAACGAGAGCGGGATCATAAATTTGGATAACGCTAAAGGTTCGGGTACTCACTGGGTAGCGTATGCAAAGAGGGGGAATCGCGCTATATATTTTGACAGTTTTGGCAATCTTCGACCGCCGAATGAATTGGTGCGATATTTAAATGTGACAAAAATAGAATATAATCACACATCCTATCAAACTTATAATCAAAGCATCTGCGGACAATTGTGTTTGCAGTTTCTCCGAACGGTCGATGCACGCGAATTTAAAGACATACATTGCGCTATTTAACTTAGTATTCGTTAAATAGTTTGATCAACATGTCTATGACATTCACGCTGACTGGAAAGAGCAGCGTTCTCGCGGCAAACTACTTTCCCAACGTAGATTTAAGCAACGGTGAATACGAGCTTGGTCTAGCGGATTTTGAGAGTTATCACACGATATCGAACGTGAATTCCTCGAATAATAAATTTTACTTTGGCAAAGACGATGCGGAAATTACGATTCCCGAGGGATCGTATGAGCTGCAAGCGATACATGAATTTTTGAAGCATACAATTTCACGAAAACGTTTGCAACACACAGTTCGTGATGGTCATAAAAAACACACTGACGATGACGATGACTTTGAGGCTGGAGAATGGCCTATAGTGCTCCGCGCTAATTACAATACGATGAGGAGCGAGATCAAATGCGCCTACAGGTTAAATTTTAGCAAGCCTAACAATATTGGATCGCTGCTAGGATTCTCGAACCGTATACTGCAGCCGCGAAAATGGTACGAGTCGGACGTACCGATTAACATTATCAACGTGAACATTATCCGCGTCGAATGTAATGTGACCGCAGGTGCGTACAACAACGGCAAACTCGTTCATACGATACACGAATTTTCACCGAGGGTACCACCAGGATATAAGATATCGGAAACACCGGCGCACATCATTTACCTACCGATCATCGCGCGGTGCATTACGGATTTAACGTTACGCGTTGTTGACCAGGAAGGACGATTACTCGATTTTCGAGGAGAAGAGATCACCATTAGATTGCATGTACGGCGGCGGCAAAATTAGCGTGTGATGCTCGTGTTGAATGGATTGAAAGACGTGAGAGACAACACAATCTTTATGACGCCAGCGACAACAACATCGACATTTGCTAATATCCAATCATCCGGCACTAAGAAAAAGAAATTGAACGCATCAAACGTTGCGTTTTTACAATCTTTGGGATTCACGGTGCGAAACATTTGAACGATGACTGACATTCTCAACATCGCGGACGAGCCAATCTTTGACGATCGCATCGTCAAGATTGAGACTCACTCCTATAATCCATTCGCCAACACAACGTTCGGACACAGTGATGAGATAAGAATACCCATACAACAACAGGATCTGTATACAATGCCGTACGAGAGTTTCTTATACATCGAGGGAAAATTGAAGATAAAGAAGCCAACTGCCGGTTCCGATGTGGTACTGCAAAATAATTGCGTTGCATTCATATTTGACGAGATTCGATACGAACTCGATGGTGTGGAGATTGATCAGAATAGAAACGTGGGAATAACAAGTATGCACAAAAACTATGTAACAATATCATCTGATAGAAGCGTGATTATGAAAAATGCTGGATGGAGTGAGCCAACTATTGTGGATGGACACTTTAATTTTTGTGTACCGCTTTACATGTTATTGGGATTTTGCGAGGATTACAGACGCATAGTAATTAACGCTTGTCACGAGTTGATCTTAATACGATCGCGCAATGACAACAATTGTCTGCTTGGAGCTTCGACGCTGGAGCCTGTGCTCAACATATTCAAGATACAATGGCGAATGCCACATGTGTTGTTGAGTGAAATTAAAAAGCTGCCTATGCTGCGCGCTCTGGAAAGCGGACGCTACCTCAGCATGGGTTTTCGCTCGTGGGATCTGTACGAGTTTCGGCTGTTGCAGCGTACACCCAAGCATTCGTGGGCCATTAAGACCGCGACTCAGCTGAAGAAACCACGATACGTTATCTTTGCTCTGCAGACAGGCCGGAAGAATGTTATGTCCGAGGATGCGAGTAAATTCGACGTCTGTAAATTAACAAACGTGAAACTCTATCTGAACTCGGAATGTTATCCGTACGATGACATGAATCTGGATTTCGATAAAAACAGATGGTCGATTCTGTACGACACGTACGCGCGTTTCTGCAAAAACTATTACGGATATGAGTACCTCGAACCGAGTCTCACCGTCTCACTGTTTCTACATTACGGTCCGTTTGTGATCATCGATTATTCTCGACAAAACGAATCGGTCAAGAGTGCAACCGTGGATGTGCGATTGGAATTTGAGTGTAAGGAGAATGTGTCTAATAATACGACTGCGTACTGTCTCATCATACACGATCGCGTGATCCAGTACAACCCGTTGACCAACGTTGCGCAAAATTACCTAAGTGTTTGCGACAATAATTTAGAGAGAGGGGAAGCAGGATATAAATCCAAGTGTTATGAGATGGTTGTCATTCTTCTTAACTGACGAAAAGAGATCTCATCATGTCTGTACCAACGTTTGTCGATCTGCAAGGATTTGTCGTTTCGAATAAATTCATCGCAAAGGAGGTGGTGAGAAGAGGAACTGTTCTCGCACACTACATTTTTCGGTGTCCTATACCATGGCATCTCCTTACAAAATCCGAAAAGTGTTAAGCTTCATGGTTGATGGCGAATCATCATGGACTACAATGGGAGGATGGAATCGTTGCGTACAGCATAGCGAAACGATTAATTACAACAGCTGTCGTTGAAGAAGATGATAAAATGCAATGTATCGTATACGTTAAAGGATGCCAGAAACGAGAATGGCTTGTTAATATGCTCGGCGACGATGCGAGAGAAAATTTAATCATTGAGACCTTGGATGCTGATTACGACGATATTGAATCTCTAAATAATCTAGATGTTAAAAATACTATACAATATGGAAAACATGTTAAGAATTGCGCATTACAAAATGTATTCAAAATATTTAACTGGTGGTCGCAACGCCAGAAAGAATTGCAAGATTTGAAAAAATAAAATATTTAAACACTAATATGTTTTATCTCTTATTCCCCCTCCTCATTCCCTCCCTCCCTCACGAGTCATTTAAGAATTCTTTTTATCCGAGTATCGTCTCTCCCTTCTCCTAAAAATTTCAGAGCACTAAAGTATTCTAGAATCTCCCATCACATTTACCACTAATCTCCCCCCACTACTTTGAAAAAACGGGGTGTCACGTATATTTGATTCTTCATATTCAATTCTTAATACGGTCAGTGTTGCGTTAACTGTTCGTGAAAGTGGTCCACTTTTGAAATCTGGAAATATGTACTACGAAAGAAGCAGTGGCGGCCCCAGCAGAAGCGTGAATAATTATGTACCGAGTCGTTATGAAACTCCATCGTTTGAGAACAAATGTGACAAGTAAGTTTTTGTTTAACTTCTTTCTATTTTTCACAAATTGTTTTTAAACTATTTTTTTTTTTTTTATTTTTCTACAGCATTTCGTTGAAGCGTCGTGCGATTCATATACTAAGTAGACGATACGCATTGACAACCACGGAATTCAAATTCCTTGAAATTGGTATCAACGTGGGTCCATCGAGTTACGTGGAAATTGTCATAAGAGATGATCAAGGAAAGAAACTGGTATTATCTCTCGAAACATGGAAGGGACTCTAGAAGCAACGTCGCAATATTCACGGTTTACTGCGAAAGGACTCTAAAGATACCTATAATTTTATAAGCGTTGGACCGCTCACAGTGCGAGTTCATACGATTAACGATACTAAACTTATAAGTCTCGAATCTTTAAACGTACGCATGATGATGATTGAACCGACGTTACACCGTATGTTTGATCTCGATCAATGCATCGATGTAACCTTTGATCAATTGGTTAGAATCACCGAGACAGTCGATACTAAGTTTATACAATTCTCCAATATCGCGTCCACTATAACGGATAATAAAGAAGTATCAAATGTAATACGCGCCAGCGACGCCTTCAATAAATATCAACTCGTCGATTGCGAACTGGCAGCTTTAGTTTTTAGTCACAATATGTAATAATAAAAAAAAATATAAAAGAGAAGAATAAAGTTTTTTCTAAAATTTAAATCATGATATAATTTATTCGTACGCATTTCCCATCCGTGCTTCCTCCCACTCGTAAACAGTCCCAGTTCTCATACGTAGCTCGTTGCGGGGAATGACGTCATGCTGGGAAGGGAGAATGCGAAGCTAGGGACCGCGAGAGAGTAAGCGCTAGGAAAGAAAGAGATAGCGCGAGGCAAAGGAGAGCGAGAGAGGAAGCGCTAGGAAAGAAAGAGATAGCGCGAGACGAAGGAGAGCGAGAGAGTAAGCGCTAGGAAAGAAAGAGATAGCGCGAGGCGAGAACGCAAACAAAGAATTTTTTGTATATTAAATATTAAGTTATTATATCTAATTATATATAATATACGAAGGAAGAAGGATGGGATAGATGAAGGAAGCGCAAGCAAGCAATTATATGTGTTTAACATAGTTTTTTTTATTTAAAAAGTGTGTGTGTTTATTTACAAAAATTTGTGTGTGTGTATGCATGTGAATTTAAAAATAAAAAAAAATATATATATAAAAGACTGCATGACGATGGTCGAGCGGTACGGCACGACGGCGACTGCTGCTGCGAGGCGCTGGAGGTCGGACGGTGGTGGTGGCGTCCAGGTAGGGCTCTTGCATAACAGAAAAAAAAAATTTATTAATATTTTCATAATTTGAAAAAAGAATACTTACACATCAAGGATTACTTACAATTACTGAGCAGAATCAGTATCAGAATCTGGATCATTATCGATGACATGTTGTAGATACAACATGTTATCGATATGTTGACGGATTTCCCGATAGATTTCTTGCAACTGCTCAGGACATGCTTGCCGATTTCCGCCTGGTAAACAGCAATTCTCGCAAGGCTTTCCCCTTAGTCTATTGTTTTTATTAGTCCATATATAAGTTTGTAGTTTGGAGATCACGGTTGAAGAATTTTTTAAACCAAGTTCGCGATTTCGTTGAAACTGCACCACCGCATTCAATAGTTTTTTGGTCGCCATTTTTCACAGCACTTAGTCCTAGCAAATGTCTACAAAAAGTTTATTGCTGCGCACAAAAACGGCACACACTACATGCTATTATTTGGCACAGTGAATGTCCACAGTTATTGCACGAGTTCCAACTGTGATGAATATATTGTCCAGTTTCATGTTTATACACAATTTTACATATGAGTCTTGAACTTCAATAAAACACCCAGAACAAAATTTCTCACTATTTTCCTTGTCGTACTTTTTCACTTTATAATAAAATATGATATTACACATTTTCTGCCGTTCGGTTAGATTTCGTAAGTCTTCACGCACTAACGGCACTACTTGCTCATTTAAATAATCTTCCGGGTCACTCTCATAATCAGAGTCAATCACTATTTCCACTTCTTCATCGTTCATATCTTCATCGCTGTCGTCGATGATAACCACATCTTCATTGTCTTCATTGTCTTCGATGACAATCACATCTTCTGCTTCTATATTCATTTTAGCACTAAATCGAAGGACACTCGACGACTGTTGAATACGTTATAACGAAACACCTTGCAGTTGTAGTTCTTTCCTTAAAAATTATGGAAAATGTTTCGCTCCAGTTGTATGGGAGATTTTCCGCGAGGGTGCAAAGCTGCCGAACGTCGGCGCTTAAAATCCTAATGATATAATGACCATAATATGATCATAAAATTAGAAAAAAAAACAGTTTTATGACTTCTAAAATGCCCCCGGCTATAAAATCAACCACAAAGATAAACATCTACTTTCGAACGTATGTAGGACCCTTCACCCCCTCCCCCTTTCCGTAACACCAGACCCCTCGCGCTTCCCAGATACCCCCGCCCCCCTCGGAGCCCCATGGCTTAGAATCCCCACTATAACACTACTCGATTCTTACTGTTTTTTATTATTAACTTAGTTTTTTGCGTTCTGTAATGATCAAATCCGTTATTTCGAATTTATTTATAGTTTTATATTTTTACGACTTTCACTACGATTATATTACTGCGCTGAAGAAGGCTCGAATTAGAGCTCGAAACGTTCGCTTTTTACCTTGTCAATTTTAAAGTTTCAACTTTTTATTTTTATTTGCGGTTCTGTAATAATTTATGCTTATTGAATTATATTAATTTAATATTATCTTATTTCTTTTTATTATGTCTTTCGACCTTGCTCTCTATAGCACTTAATGTTTGATTTATTATCTTATAAAAACTAATTTAAATGCCTTATTGCTTATTTCTTAATCACTAGTATAACGGTATAGCTACACTCCAAAGCGAGCTTATTACATGTGCCTTGGAAAAATTGTTTGACGCTGGTGTAACTGTTTGGTCTTTGACATGTGATGGATATTACAAATATAAAAACTTTCGAAACTTTAGGTTGTAATTTCTCAACAGAAAATATGTTAACTCATTTTCTTCAATATCATTCATGCGATGTAAGAGTTCATTGTATAATAGACGCACGTCATCTTCAAAAATTATGCCGAAACGCTTTTGCAGAAATAGCTTGAAATTCTTCAAAAGGTCCAATTTTATACGAATCAATTGGTATAAAGAAAACACATAGTTTTCTTTAAGAAAAAATCTGAATTTGCACAGCAGTTACACATTTTTACTTTAACATAATTATGTGTTTTAATTACGCCAATTGATTTGTCTACGTTATTCTGTGCATAAAAGTATTAGGGTAAGATAATTGAAAAATGAATATTTTACGAGATATCTTGTATTTTACATCAAAATATTGCAACTTTGAAGCCTTATAACTCAAAAAGTATTTAATGAAAAAATATTTTATTATAGTGTTTTGGAAAGCTCTCAAGATAAGTTACAAGAATATGCAATAATATATAGGGTGTCCCATTTAGAAAATTAAACATGACATTCATGTGACCTTCAAATAACTCTTCAAGGTCAAATAAATAGTACCTTCTTATGGCCCCCTCAAAACCATACAACTTTTGTCTGAAACATTTTTCTCTAAAATGCTTTGTTTCCAAAATAATTGCGTGCGTTGATTAAAAAGACTCACCCTGTATAATACAATATACAGGATGCTCCCATGTTAAATGGTCAAATTTAAAATATGAATTTGGGACTTTAAAACAAACAAAAATTTCCTCTGGAAGTTTGCTCGCAAACGCTTCATTTAAGAGATATCGACTTGTTAAGTTACAAAACCATAGGAATGAATAATGTCGAAATAATCTGGGTTTATCTCTTTTATTACTTCTTTTATTGCTTTACAGTAACCAAAATTTATAATTATTAAATATTTTGTTCAAAATGATAGCCTCCAGCTCGGAGACAAGTATTGCACCTATCGATCACAGAACGAGTGAATGACCGACATTGTACATCTGTAATTTCGCACGCTTGTACTATCCTCTGTTGTAATGATTGAAGGTCATTAATAGGCACTTTATACTTTTTGTTTGAAAGTACCCCATACAAAAAATCTAAAGGCGTTAAATCCGGTGAACGCGGAGGTCAAGGTACACAAAGTTTAATTTCTTCTATTACTTTCTTCCTTTATCACTTTATTGTATTTCACACTCGTAGTCCATGGCATTTAAATAGGCCTTACGTTGACATTCTATAGGATTAAGAAAGAAAAAAATAAAAAGAGAAACTAAGACAGAAGATCAATTGCTTGTGATTGGTTACATACCTCGCTCGCGCATGTGCAACTCATTTTTCATGCCGAAATTACCAGAGTTGTACTACTGTATATACTGTGTCCTCAATATAGCGATGATTGTGGGTCCAATCGTGGACTTGTTTTCTTCTCATCGCTACCGGTTCCCTTGTTGCATTTTTCATGATGGAGAGAAAGAAGCGTCACACGCGCGTGGAAATGAATAATTTGACAAAGCCTCTACCAGAAGAAAGATTAATCTAATCAACGACACATAATTGATTTAATTAGAGCAATGCAAACGAAGCTCGATTTTTGGAAACTTTTTTTGAAAAAACAAAAAAACAGATTTTTATAAACACAAACAAATAAATAAAGATAAAAATATACTTTTGTATTACAATTTTTTGTTAGAGCTTACGAGTTAAGATTCTTCTAAAAATAAATTTATTATGACGAATAAATTAAAGTCACAATTGTAATTACTATAATATTTAAATTATTAAAAAGTAATTAATTAGCTAAAGTAAAAGTTTAGACCTAGGATACATGCAGCATTCTTTTCTAGTATTGAAAATGGTTATATCTATTTAAATTTTCAGAGTATAGAAATTTAAATATATTAACTTCCTTGAATATATATTAAACAGAATTTCTGCGCACAGGACGCGAGAAAGCGGTGATACAGCGACGCAGTGACCAATTACAGTCTTGCTTTCTGGTAATACTAAATAGTTTTATCAGAAAAACAAAACGGTGATTGGTCACTGCGTCATTGCGTTACCGTGTATAGAAACTATTACAGTCGGACCTCTTATCCTACGGCCCTCTTATGCTACGAAACCTCTTATCCTACGACAAAAAATCCTCTCATGCTACGACCGCAAAAGGGGAATTATATCCTCACTTTCAAATTTTTGTCGTAGGATCAAAGATTTAAGGGGAAGATTCCGAAAATGTCGTAGGATAAGAGATCCAACTGTAGTTTTCAATGTTAAGCCTATCACACAATGCCAGGCAATAGGGAATAAGAACAGGGAATAACACAGGCAGGAAAGAGAGAAAAAGATCATCTATTCCTTTCTTGCCTGTTCTTATTGCCTATTGCTTGGCATTGTGTGATAGGCTTAACATTAAAGGCTTTAGAAGTATTAAAAATAAAAAGTATACAACACAGAACGTAGTTTATGAAGTATACATAATCGGAACTACATAAAAAATGAACCGTTATTTTCACAGCAAATATACGTAATCGATAAAGTAGAAAATGTTTTTCGGTGAAACTGATTTTCAGATATTAACAAATTAGATTTAGATGTTAACAAATTTATTTAATTACAATGAATCTATATTATTTCTCAAACTAGAAGGCTATTATAGATGTGTTACCCAAATAATTTTACACTGATTAAAAAAAATTCAATTATGTTTACTAACTATACGAAATCAATTAATTTTCATTAATTATAAAAAATTATTATTTCCTAAACTATGGGATTATTTTTCTAAACTTGCCCAAATGATTTCCAAACGATTGCAATAGATTGAAGTAATAAAACATGAAAAATATAAAATTTATCTGTTAAAGTACATAAAAGTCAAATTTATTTAATTATTACAATTAAACTATTACTTCCCAAACTATGAAAGCATTACAAATGTGTTGCCCAAATAATTTTACGTTAATTAAACAAATTTTTTTTTAATTATGTCTGCTAACTATACGCTTAATTTATTTTTATTATGTAAATTGTTGTTGATCGTTCGTTAATTATTATTGGTTTAATTGACGTTTAATTATAACGTTTAGTTATTAACAATTTAGTTGTTAAAAACTAAATATTGAGCTATTAACCTTTAATATTAGCAATTTTTGTTTTTATTTAATTATAATATATCAAATCAATAGAAAATTATTTGTTGGTTTTAGTTATATCTTTTAAACATTGATTGATTGATTATTTATTATAACGAAATAATTATTTTTAACAGTAGCAATTATTATTGTTATATTAACAGTATCTTACAAATAAAGCTTTACTGCGGCCTGGTGGACAGGCCCAATAAAAAGCTTGCTAGATATTGTTGCTGTTCTTAAAAATAATTATTTCGTTATATAATCAAATATAATAAAAGCATCTATTAAAGGAGATATCGCGGAATCAATCTTATTTGTTCAACCAAACTACTAATGTTTGTAATTTCTTTTTCTATAAAATTTGATTATCCAAATTACAAATATTATAATTATTAAAGTTTTTACACATAAACATAAAAGTAACATATTTTACAAATAAAAATTTCAACATCATAAGTAAACAAAAAAAACATTTCTTATTTCATTTAATATATTTAATAAATAAAAATTTTAATATTTTAAGAGTAAATAAAAAGACTTTCTTCATCAAAACATGTACTTTATTTTTTCTACTTTGAGATTCCTTAGTAAATAAAAATTCCGAAATGTTATAAAAATTTCTTATTAAAATATTTAAATCCATATTATAAATATCTATTAAGATTCGTACACATACACGCAAACACATACAACTAGTTTTTTTCATGTTCAATATTTTAAAATTTAAAAAAATGGCTTTTTATTTTAACATTTTTATCAAAAATGTAAATATATTATATATACTACATTTTATAATTATGTATATCTTACAAGGGAACTGTCGGAAATGTCCCTCACCGATTTTAATGAGTTTTGGATATGTAGAACATAAAAAAATATTAGACTCATATTTTTTTTAGCTGCGTATCTCAACGTTTAGGGGTTGAAACAACCCCTCGAAGAATAAAGAATTTTTCGTTTTTAGCGAATATCTTTGAAAATATAGGACATATAAAAAAATGTTTTATACAAAAGTTTTATGGTATTTTGTACTCTTTACAATAGTATAATTGTATTTTTCAAAAATGTCAAATTTTTTAATTTACTCCATCCCCCCCCCCCCTTATTTTGCAAAATTTAAAAAATTTTTTAAGAACAAAAATTAAAGAGTATCGAAAGTCAAATTCATCCATGTATAATAATATGTGAGTTCCACGAATCAATTTTGAGAAAACAAAATGATAACTTCGTGCTATAGACGCTGCGCTATAAGTTGTGTTGCGTTATTTCTTTAGTTGCGACACATTCAGTAAAAGCCTCTTGTGTATATATTTATGTTGTGCATATATTAAAACATAAAAATAGATTAATCTTAATGACATAATACGCAACATATTAGAAAATAAATTAAAGAATAAAAGAAATAGTAATATTATATTTCACATTTGCATATATAATTGTAAATATAAATTTATATAATTATTAAATATAATTTAATATATAATTTAATTTAATGAGTTTATTGATTAAAAAATACTATAAAATAAAAATAAAAGAAGGAATAGAAAAAAAAGTTAAAATATCAAAAAAAAAGAAGAAAGAAAGGAAGAAGAAAAAGAGGTTGAAATTATTACAAGTAATTTCATATGAATAAGAATTTTTTATTAGGCAGAACTAAAAGAATACCAACATTTGTTGCATGGGTAAGGAAAACTGCCAAAAACCTTAACAGTATTCATCAATAATTTAAAAGCACATCTTTTTTAAAGAAATTAGTACAGAATTTGTTCATAAATATATGTCTTACATTTATAGCACATATTCATTACAAAGATGATATTCATAGAAAAAATGTGTTATGCAAAGCGATTTTTTACACCAAAAACAAGTTATTATTGCTGTTTCGACACAAATATCGCATTTTACTTTAGAATTTTTTTTAAAACCAAATTCTACTGGTGTTTCAAACTCTGTTGGTCTATTTTGTATGTATCCACTTTGAAACCACGCATATTTTAATAAATTTTGAAATTTGGGCGACAGGGGTGGGGGTGGGGTAAATTAAAAAACTTGACATTTTTGAAAAATACAATTATAATATTGTAAAGAGTACAAAACCCTAAGACGTAAGACTTAAGAAATCAATCAATCATAATTGAGTTTAGAAAAGAATCATGAATATGATTGGTTAATTTCTTAAGTCTTGTTTTAAAATCTCATTAGTTTAGTTTACACCGAGCACTTGATACGCGTACTAAGTACTATACTAGCCAATCATGGCCAGTCTTCTAAAGAATGGAATGGCTGTGATTGGCCAGTAGTATTTAATACGCGTATCAAAGTATATCGGTGTAAACAAGGCCATTGTAGAGTACGCTTTAACTAAGACCGGGTCTACAATAGCTGTAGTAAGCCTTAAGGTCATTTTACATTAGTCGCATTGCAGCATCGCAAGTCATGTAATCCAGTCAGCATCCAGCTAGCTTGATGCTGATTGGATAGTATGGCGTTTACACTATTTGCGACGTTGCGACTAATGAAGAATAACCTTTAGGCCGGGTCTACAATAGCTGTAGTAAGCTTTAAGTCATAAGAAATGAACCAATCATATTCATTATTCTTCTCTAAAGTCAATTGTAATTGGTTAATTTCTTACGGCTTAAGGCTTACTACATCTATTGTAGACTCGGCCTAATTTCTTACAGCTTAAGGGTGCCGTCCCATGACACGGAAAACGGAATCGGAAAACGGAATCGGAAAACAGAATCGGAAAGGTGGTATGGTGGGGGTAAACCAATCAGAATCATAGAAGTTTATTCCGTTTCGATTTTTAGTAGTCAGGTTCCCCATAGAGTGATTTTTCTGGAAACGGAACGGAAGCTTGAAAATCGGAATGTGCTTAAAGTTGTGTTCACATCACAGACTTCTATATTAACAAATATCTGCGATTGTTATATTGTTTGTATACAATTAATTTTAATTTAAAAAAGTGGAATAATGTCATCTGTAAGCATTATAATTACATAATACATTTACTAAATTATGTTGTGTTAGGTTAGGTTAGATTATACTATTGTTATAACGGTCTAGCAAACATTTGTAATATAACAATTACAATACGCTTATGTAATTTTAGTTTGTGTAAAATTTAATTATTTGTTTTATGTATTTAAATGATTTATTTATTATTAGATAGCAAAATATGGCTACTGTGGATGGGTATTGAAAATGGATAATATTCATCATTCCTGTTTTAGTGTCTACGATGACACATGTCATGTTTTAAGCATTGATGAAGCTGGAAAAGTTGTTATGCTAAGTATGAAAATATAGTATTTTTGTGCTATGTGAATAGTACAATATTACAGTCAATAGTGAATTTCTATTCTTATCGTTTAGATAAAACTATACAGAAAAATATGATGGAGACATCATCTACAGCTTGTGGAGATCTAACAGAAGATGGAAATAATGCTTCAAAAGCACAAGAAATGGATGAAGAATTAATAAGTTGAGTTCAACAACGACCAGCCTTGTATGATCATCGCATACCAACTTTCTTGAGTAAGAAAGGACAAAATTTTAAAAAAATGACTTATGGCAGGAAATCAATAACTGTTTAGCAGGTGAACTTATGGTTTAATTAATTTATTATATTTATTTGCATTAATTTAATTAATTTATTTTATTTATTAACATTAATTTTATTAATGTATTTTATTTTTATGTACATTGTATTTACATTGGCTGCGTTCAGTAGACAAAACAGATCAGTGAGCACTTAGTGATTCTTTATTGTGATTGGTTTTTGCACTTAAATCCAACAAAGATCTAAATGCAAGAAGCAATTATATTAAAGAATCACTAAGCGCTCACTGATCTGCTCTATCTGCTGAACGCAGGCATTATTGTTAAATTGTACTTGTAAGCAATTTTTTTTTTAAATTAATATTTTAGGAGTGTATTTACCTGTGGAAGCTGAGAAAAGATGGCGATATTTGAGAGAGTGCTATACAAAAGCTAGAAGGAATTTTAAGAAAATACAAAACACTGAAACAAGAAGTGGCGCCGCCAGTACACCTATACATGAAAAAAATAAACCATTTTTTCGTTTTTACGATGCAATGAGTTTCCTTAATGATACATTAGAATATAAGAAGTAAGTTATACTGTTAACTAACATTTCAAAATAATAAATAATAACAAAATACTAAATTAATTTTCTATTTTTTCTGTTTTAGAACATGTTCATCTTTAAGATTTCCGAAAGCTCGAGAAGAACCAGCTCGAGTATTGAATATTGACGAACGAACTGTTCCTTCAACTTCTGCTTCAAGTTCATTTTCAATATGATATAGAAAATAGACCACCTTTAACATCATCACTTGTCTCTGAATGTTCTGTGGCGACTTCGTTCTCAGAAAGTTAGTTTTCTAAATATATTACTATATATTTGTATATAGATATTAGTTTTTAATTTAATATATTAATTTTGTTTCAAAAAAACGAAAACGTTCAAGCACTGACGATCTGGATACAACTATTTTACAATCCTTAAATACGAATTTCGAGCCCAGCCCTATAGATGGTTTCATGTTATGATTGGCTGAAGGGTTACGTAGATTACCTTACAAGGAAAGAGCTAATTTAGAGTTACATTTTTTTATGAAATTACGTGAAACGGAGGAAAGATTAAGATTGGAATAAAATATTTAAGGATCTGTTATATCTGACTTATTAAAGTTTATTATTTAATTTTATTATGTTTATGTTTATTATGAAAATTTAAAAAATATTAACATATAAATATATAAAAGAATATTAATATATGAATATAGTCAGAGATTATATAATATAGTCAATATAGCCAAGATTATATAGACAAAAATTAAATAAAATAATAAATCTATAAATTAATTTTTAAAATTCATTCTGTAATGCCTTCTCCCATTGTTGTTCCATAGCTCCCGCAGTACCAAAAAATTCTGTGTATCTCTAATCTTTACTGCACTTTGGTTTATGACATTATCTCTTTCTATATTATTATAGTGTACTACTTGAAAAACATTTGTTAATATATTTACAGGCTCTAAAGAAGATGAAAAATATTGTTTTTTTTCAGCGGGAACTGTAAGATCTTTTTTGCATTAAAAAATTATGCAAACAAGTGGTTACTTTCACTATTAGTAATTGCATTAATTATATTTGTTGACAACGGTCGTCGAAAAATTCTCCAACGTGCCGTTAAAATGCCAAAAGCACATTCCACGACTTTACGAGCCTGGCTGAGTCTATAGTTGAACACTTTTTGTTGTAAATTTAAATTGTTGGCACGTGGATAAGGTCGCATCATGAAAGGTGTTAATGCGAAAGCTTCATCGCCTACTAAAGTAAATGGCAACTCTGGACCATTTTGTACAATCGATCTTGGCGGAGGTAGATTCAACGTATTATTGATAAGATGACGTCCAATTTCGCTGTCTATGAAAATGCCTCCGTCACTTCGTTTGCCTTCTGCTCCAAATATCTACTGCTGTAAAACAGTAATTCGCATCCGAAATTGCTAGGAGAACAACACTATGAGTACCCTTGTAATTATAATAAGTGGAACCACTGTGAGGTAGAGTTTAAAACATAATAAATTTGATTGTTTTTGAAAGATAAAGTTTTCTTATTTTTCAATCAAAATAAGAAAAAGAATAAATTACATATTAAAAAAGAAACATACCATTATTGTCATATGTCTTCCATCTATTGCTCCAATACAGTTAGGAAAATCCCATTGCATTTCAAATTCGTAGGCCTTTTTCCTCCAAAGATCTTCATCGATTTTAGGAAAAAGTTTGTCTTTTAATACGTCTTAAATAGTCACAAGTGTCTGATACAATCTTTGAGACTGTATTAACTCCAACTCGAAAAGCAAACGAAATTGATAACATGTTGTCTCCTGATGATATCTTAGACATATTTGTAGACGTGTAAAAGCAGATATTGGAGATCTTATCACATATTGTTTTTCGATTCTCAATCCGACAAGCCGTAATAATTCATAAAATGTTACCACATCCATACGAAGATATTCAATATTTTTTTCGATATCAATCTGTTGCATTTCTCTTATTAAATTATCACTTGCTTCCTGTAAACGCCTACGTTCTTCGGTAAATATTGGACGTACCCAAAATTGGCGCTTCTTTTTGTTTTCTCTATTTTTTTTTGTCTATAAATAATAAAAGCTTTCAATAGCTGTTTTTTTCGATATTCTCTTTGCCAAGACAATTGTGAAGTACATTGCCACTTCTTTATCATTTTTATAAATAACAGATTTGTTTTCTGTAATCAAACAAAAAACTATTATATACTATATAAATTAATGTGACTTTTTGGTTTTAATTGTAATTTTAAGCAAGTTAAGCAGTATAATATATATAATATAATATAATTTAATAGATGTATTATGTAATTATAATACTTACAGATGACATTATTCCACTTTTTTAAATTAAAATTAATTGTATACAAACAATATAACAATCGCAGATATTTGTTAATATAGAAGTCTGTGATGTGAACACAACTTTAAGCACATTCCGATTTTCAAGCTTCCGTTCCGTTTCCAGAAAAATCACTCTATGGGGAACCCAACTACTGAAAATCGAAACGGAATAAACTTCTATGATTCTGATTGGTTTACCCCCACCATACCACCTTTCCGATTCCGTTTTCCGATTCCGTTTTCCGTGTCATGGGACGGCACCCTAAGGCTTACTACATCTATTGTAGAGCCGGCCTAAGCCTGTGTCTTACTAGAAAACTCCCTAAAATATCTCTAGCAAGAATTCTTAAAAAACAAGCTCTATTCCTAACCTAACCTCTGTCGTTGGATATCGACGTCGTACGTATGTCGGATATCAGTGTGAATCCAGCATTAAGAAAAATGGCAATCTTGTACAAAAAGTATTAATTACACACTACATACTGCAATATTATTTGGAAACTGATGTATTTTTAGTTGTAAAATGAATTTTTAATTGCAAGTCAAAAATATGACTGGATTAGTTGCATTTTGCATAATTTTTTTAACCTTTTATTGTTTTTTTACCCGGTAAGTATTGAAATTTATATAAAATTAATGTCAATATTAAATGTAGTTATATTACATAATTGTCTATTTAATAGGATAGTACCACGATTATTAGCATGGATAGTAAAACGTTGTTATAAAATCCACTTGCGAGTAGGCCATATTTCTTTACCTTATTTTAGGCTTCGTGATGTCAATATAACAAAAAATGGCTTTACATTGGTGAGTTATTCAAGTTATTATATGTAAGTATATATTAAAACATAACAATATTTAATTTTAGCAAGTTGAAGAAATACGCATACGCAGCAGTTTCTTTAGCAGTGATGTAGCAAAGTTATTAGCTGTTGTTATGAAAGATGTCAGAATAAATAAGGATGTTCCAATTGATCCAACTTGTAAGATAAAAAAATCTGATGAACTATTAGATTTTAGAAATAAGAAGATACCTCCAATAATAATCAAATCTGTACAGGTATAAGATATTTTTTGCAGAATTTAGAGTTTTATTACACAGTTCTATATTATACAGAATCATATTTATTATAAGGAATACATGTGTTCACATTATTAATTTTTATGTTTTAGTTTATGGCTGTACATGTAGAAAATATAAGTTTACTTGTTCTTGGTGATGGCTGGTTGGCTAATGGAAATGCAGAAAGTTTAAGCTTGGATGCTAGTATTGTACATGGTGCATGCACACTTTTAGCATCTGCTACTATTGTTGGTGGTACTATGAAATTATTACAACATGCTTCTGATGCGTGTCTTTCGCAAGTAACATTTGCTGGAACAGTTGAAGCCACTTTTAAAGCTCAGGGAGAACTTTCAGTCGAGGTAGAACATGAAAAGTTTGTTGCCTCAATATTTAAATCTATACAAAACGAGAATAACTTTTTAACAACAAATATTGCCAGTATTATATAGACATAAAATATTATATACACATAGAATCTATTTTACATCTAATGATAGTATATAGTGTTAATATATAATGATTTTTAATAACTAAATTTCTGATTACTTTCAAAAGAAATTATATAGAGTCTGATTTATAGACATTATGTATCGGAATAATTCAAACTGAAGGATCTGGTGGTGCAGGTCTCTTTCAATTCTTAAGAGACAGAAGAACATTAAATACTACAACTTATACTTGCAGCAATGTACATAATAATTTCTCTAATGACTTAATAACCAGATTAGCACCTATTTTGCCCAAAGTAAGTCTTTACTATAGATAAATAATAATGATATAAATGTAATCGCTATATTGTAAAGTATTAGAAAGACGTTAATAATACTTTTAGGACTTTACGTTGAAAATCGGCAATTCATTGATAATAGCTGGTAGAGAAGATAGTAACATGATAGGTTTAGAAGGTACCTTAAGAAGTCTTCAAGTTCATGCAAAATTTCAAGCTAGCAGAATGCGGTTAAATTTTTCTATAAATTTAGATGGTCTATGCATACGTGGGAAACTTCCTATTTTAACCCTACATTCAATGTCAATTGATACAAAGGTAAAAGTTAAAAAAGTTTCACATGAAAAGAAATTAAACAAAAATGTATAATTAAATCACAGTTCAATTCTATATGTAGCTAGAGAAGAATATCTTATTTATTGCTATACAATTGAATACTCTTTCAATAATATATGATCATAAGGACTGGGAATTATTGCTGTATAGTAATGAACATGACATTTCAAATCCTGGCAGCAATATATCACTGAAAAACAAATTACCGAATTTTGAAATAACATTAAATACTGAACTACATGATTCTTCATTGAATATAAAATTACCAGATGTACAAGACGCATCTTGCAGTGTCACACACATGAAATTTTCATTGAATTTATCTGCAGGTATTACTACTGTGATACTATACTTATTTTATATTAAATTATGAATTGCGTGCGTTATTACACTGAACTAATATCATATTAATCCAAATACACAATGATAGTATATATATTTTATGCCTGATACAGATAAGACCGAAAACTTAAATACAGAATTAGTCTTAGAGTCTTTATATTGTACTTTAAATGGTGCCAATGGTAACATCTCTGAAACATCTCATCAATGGGGAAGCCCACTCTCTATAGGGGTATTATTAGCAACAACCCGTAATAATGCTGTAGGAATTGCAGTTGATGCTCTTATAACAGAATGGAGTTTGGAGCTTGCAAAATTTCTTGAACAAGCTTACAAGTAATTGTAAAATTATATATTATATAATATTAAGACTGTAAAAACAATAAATATGGCATATGATATAAAAATAATCATAAAAATAATTATAGGTGCTACAAAAAGTATCAACAACCAGTGACAAAAAAGAAAATTACAGTATCATGTAATCCTATTCAATTGAATCTTAAAATAACAAATTGTAATCTATTCTTTATCGCAGAAAATAAGCGTAAGTCTATAATAGAGTATATTTTATAACTTTACTGCAAAAGTTTCTTTACATTTTACATTTATTTGTTTTAGTCTCTATAATGACACGTTTAGATATAGCTACTTTAGAGCAAAACGCAAAGCGATTCGTAGGTGTGGCGGAGGGCATGAGTGCAATAACTCTTAATAAGAATGAGCCAATTATGTGTCAACATGCACAAGCTTTAACTCATCCGTTTTTAGCAATACGAAAGTGCAAAGCTGCGATTAATTCTGATGCTATTAATATCAGTCTTGATGGCACTAATTTAGCATGGAGTCCTAATTTACATCTTCGTTTATTGCAAGTTTGGATGGAATCTAAAGATTTTAGATCTATTGTTATGAAAGAAATAAGTGCAACTCGTATTGAAGGTAATAACAAACCATTAATTTTTTGCATTAATACTAGAATTATATTTTAAATATTATACTATTATTTAAATATTTAGAAGACTGCAAGATTATTTTAAATTATATATGAAAATTTTACTCATTATAGTTCCAACTTTTTTTGCAATCTTTTTCTTTTTTTCTCAAGTTTTTTCTATTTTTATTTATAATTCTTAATATAATTTTATAATATTAAAAAATATTTGATGAAAGTAAAAAAAAAGAACACTTGTACAACTGCATGTTTCTATCTCTTTGACGAATTACTTCTCGACAATGTTTTTACATATTGAAGAATTGTTAAATTTAATGCTAGGATATTTGACGCTAGATCGGTTAGAGAGTTTCACCTAATTCTTTATTAAACCTTTCTAAACCGACGGCTAACGATGTCCAGATATATTCAATTAAGAAAAAAAATGTAATGTTTCATTTCTTTTTCTTGTGTGAACATGATATTTACGAAACATAATATTTATTAAATCTGATTACTAGTTACTAATTAATTATAATTAATATGTATTTAGTTTTATAAAACACTTATTTTTAATATTTTAGAGGTGCATAAAAAGAAACGCACTCTGGATTTATTAGCTACGAATGGGATTACCATTTCTATCGATATTTCTACTAAACATTTCTTGATACTGACGTCTGATCAACTATGTTGGTCGCAAAGCGAATGGAGACTTACTTACATTCGAGTTACCTTAGATATTGCTGATGTAATTATGATCGAGGGTTTTGAGTTAGTCAGAGTACTCAATAATGCAGAAGTGCGAGCAGAGAGACAAAGCAACGAAGGCTTTGTATTGAATTGGAACGAGTGCTGGGCGTTAAATATCGACTCTATAAAAATCTGTTTTCCATATGAACATCAATTTACAAACGCAATACAGAATGAATTATTTAGCATCAGAAAATGGTTAAAAGAAATTCATTCTTCGAACACGCCTAAACAGGAATCTTTGCCCTGTGATTTGATCATAAAGATCAAGGAATGGACATTCGAACTTAGTGACGATCCATTTGAAGTACGTTTGCGTGACAACTATGAACTACTAGAAGATGAATATAAGGAGAGTTTAAAACGGCAAGCGATGTTGGATGCCAAGGTGCAGGAGCTCTGCCGTGCACACTTATTGCTTCCACAGGGAAAAGTCGAAGAATTATATGCCAGTTTAAATAAAAAAAATGCAGAGATCTATGTGCAGAGATGGAAGCAAATGCAACGAACAGGTCCCGCGAGGACTCGATTGTTTGCATGGACCATGTTGGATCTGGAGATATTAACTTTGGCTGATCCCTCCATAAACGGCATAGAAAAACAAATAAAAGCTCTTAAAGAAATGGATCCAGAAACACCTTGGCCTGAAGATGGTTTAGAATTCAGTACACTATGGATCCGAGGAATTAGTCTAAAATGCGCGGAATGGAAACTTCAGCTTCGCGATTTTCCCCAACCACTGCTTCTAGTGGAAAATCTAAATGTATGGGGCAGGTTAGCCGGAGCAGAAGCTCTCGCACCATTGAGAGCTAAAAGAACTGTCAGAATTGAAATTGGTGCACCATGGGAAGATATAGTAGTAGAAAGGGGAATGACATCTTTAAAATATTATCATGACCTCAATTGGGACATCGACAAATTCAGATACGCGTTTGGGCCATGCTGGGAGCCAGTGATAGCCCAGTGTAATCTTAGCTTTGAGAAAATTCTTCATCCATCGAGAGATCCAAGTCCACCGTTACCATTCTGGGATAAAATGCGATTAGTTCTTCATGGAAGATTGACACTTTGTGTGAAACAATTGACAGTATTGCTACATGGTTCTTTGGACCCATATAACACTACAGAAGAAATGGAACTCACATGGACTGGATTGGAGCTTGACTGGACGCAGGGGAAAATCATCATCAAGGGAGATCTCGATGTGTACGTGCGTACAGCTAGCAAATATGATGATTGCCGATTATTACACCTGCCTAATGTCAGATTGAGTATCAAATTGGTATGGGTATGTTTAGGCGATCCACGTGATCATCACACTGCTATACCCTGCGCCCCAGATCGATTACCTGAGTATTCAAGCAATCAAGAACACGACTCGTTCAGAGCGTTTCGCTCTCAAAATCTTAACGTCAGTCTCTCTCTCGAGACCAAACCAACTGGATCACCGACGCTGGCCAGTGCGCCAACAGCATTACTTTATGGTAGTACACTGAGATGGTTCGAGAATCTTAAATTAATATTATCAGGCGCAACAAGACCTACGAGAAAAGGTCCATTGTTCAAGAACATCAGGCCTAGAAAGAAGCAACTCAGCAGGCATTACAAGAAAATTCGGCTGACTTTAGCCTTCCATCGTTTTCATGTCAATTATTGGATGTCATTTGCCATGCAACGCGGCTTCGAGGTGACTGGTGGTAGAGTAGCCTGTAGTTCGGAGCATAATCTAGCACTGCATCCAATTGACGATGGGTTAATTCATCGGCCACGGGCAGAATGGTCTATTGTGTACATGAATTGTGAATTAAGCGATGCCGAGATTTGGCTGAAAAGCGCGTTACAGGAAAACGAAGTAGAGAGTGCGTCGTTGCGCCAGCCGGTTGAAAAGTGTTACTGCTTGAGCGTAGCACGCGTTAGCTATGGAAGAGAGGCAATGGTCACTGGTGTAAGCGGTGACACGCCGATTCATCGACTAGTTGTGCACGATTTGCGAGGCGCCTGGACGAAAACTAATCGCGACGTTGCGTTCGCACTTTTTGATTCTTTTATTAAGACTCAGCAGCTCAAAAAGAATTTGTCAACTGCAGCACTCAAAGGTTTCCACAGAGACAACAGTTCGACGCCGCATAAGAACCGTGCTACCAGATCGACTGTAGTCGACCAACAGAGCACGCCCACACAAGTAACACCGTCTTCTTCTGTAAAGCCACAACAAGGCGAGGTGGTGGGAATGTTACAGAGGTTAATAGCGGAGGCTGTGAACAAACCTGTGGCTTTTAGTGATGATCTATCAGTGCAGACTAGGGGACAACAACTGCGCGGATTAGCGGCATGCCATCAAGATGATGTCTTGCACAAAAACTGGCTAAGTACATATTTCTTTTACCTTATTTTGATTTAAACATTACTAAATGTAACGATTCGTGTCTAGTAAAGAATTGGTATCTTCATTTTACCATACAAAAGATGATAACTTAATAAGCAAAATTTTTTCTAGTTGCTTTGGTGAATAGTCAAGTGTTGTTGAAAGGCATCGAGACTCGCGGTTACGTTATTTTATCGGCAGCTAAAGCAGAAATACTGCAGAGAGTCCATCATCCAGTTTGGAAAGAGCGATCTCTCGTTCCAAAAACAACCTGGGTCGGTTCGTTGGAATGCATGCAATATTACGCTACTGTAAGCGCAAACATTGACGACAATATCGACGATAATATTATGTGGCTTACATTGGATAATATACAGGTATATCTGTCAAAATATATGTGAGAAACAGAGTTGGGAAAGTTACTTTATAAAAGTAACTCGTAACCGTTACCGTTCTTTTTTCCAAAAAGTAACTCGTTACCGTTACTCGTTACTAATTTAAAAAAATAACTCGTTACCGTTACTCAAAAAGTAACAAATCGTTATAATTTCCATTACTTTTTTTTATACAATATAAACATTTTTTTAATAGAAGATCAAATTTTTACACTAAACACTAAAAGTTTTTGAACGTTATTTTACATTAAAGTAATCAAAATAATATAATTTTTTAATAGTGATATTGCTATTGATATAAGATGTATAATAATTTTGATAATAATCAATTATTTTAAATAAGAGAAACTTTTGAAAAAAGTGTAAACAAGCTTTCTTAAACACGTTTAGATTCAGTAAATGTAAATAAAATAATTTTCTTATTGTTAGTTCACATTCAATAGATTTGTAAATATGATTAAAATCGCTTTCTTCGCGTTTCTTCAATTTTTTTTATTTTAAAATTCTATTACAATACGATAATTTTCATAATTTCGAATTCTTGACCAATTATTGAATTCTGTCTACTTAAATGTTTTTTTTACAAAGTAGAAAGATACTAGAAAGAAATGCCAGCAGTTTCTATGTAATACTACGTTTCAATATTCTTATCAATCTTTAAGTTTCATTTCACGCATATGCATAAAACGAAAAATATGTTCCTTTATTTGAAAATTTTATATTCGAAAAAAATATAGTACATTCAAGTATATTTGAAAAAATCCCATAGTACACAAAAAAGTCAAGAGACATCTTAAAGATATTTAAAATACAATAAGACGTCTTTAAGTTGTCTTTTAAGCATCTTTTTATAGATATGTACTGTCTGGAAAGTAACGATAAAAGTAACTGTTAATTTTGTTACTCGTTATCGAAGAATGTAACGAAGTTACTTTTTCCGTTACAAACAAAATTTGTAACGCCGTTACCGTTACAGTTATCGAAAAAAAGTAACTGTAACGGTAACGACGTTACAAGTAACGTGTTACTTCCCAACCCTGGTGAGAAATATATGTCTCATAATTCGCGAACCACCTGTCAGGTGCAGGTAGAGTAGGTTAAACTGAGTAAACAAGTTATCTACTATTTTGCAATTTTTGCAATAGTTAATGAGATATTAATTATAAGAGATCAGCCAATCGGTGCCCGGCAGGAGCGCGCGGCACGAAGAAGCCTCCCATTGTTACTTGATACTAGGCGCGCCGACGAATGTGTGTGACTTCAGATTGTCAATGCAGAGCGTTCCTCCCACCGCTTCGTCGGCGCGCCTAGTATCAAGTAACAGTAGGAAGCTTCTTCGTGCCGCGCTCCTGCCGGACGCCGATTGGCTAATTTCTTATAATTAATATCTCATTAATTATTGCAAAAATTGCATAATGGTAGACAACTTTTATACTCAATTTAACCTACTCTATCTGCACCCGACGGGTGGTTCGCGAATTAATACATTATATATATATACAGGGTGTCTCATAACTAACGAGCCAACGCTCATAAGCGGGTAGAGCGGGTTAAATGGAATAGAAAAGTCCTGTACCATTTTACAATTTTCAGAATAATTATTGAGAAATTAATTTACAAAGATCGGCAAATCCGGCGCGAGTATCAGCCCGCCGCAAAAAAAATGACGAGAAGGACGGCCCACCGCTAGGCCGGTCGCTAAATAATAATCGCTAATCTATTGTTCTTATCAACGCTTCTCGTCTATGTCCCTGGTAACCGCGAGGCAATGGCGCTTATTTGCGCCGCGCGCGCTTAGCGATCGTCCTTAAGGCCGTCCTTCTCGCCATCTTCTTTGCGGCAGACTGATACTCGCGCCGGATTTGCCGATCTTTGTAAATTAATTTCTCAATAATTATTCTGAAAATTGTAAAATGGTACAGGACTTTTCTATTCCATTTAACCCGCTCTACCCGCTTATGAGCGTTGGCTCGTTAGTTATGAGACACCCTGTATATATTAAAACCTGTCAGGAACGAACCGTACAGCGGTTCTCTCTAGCGAAGTTATTCTCATTCCTGTTAAGTTCACGGCCGTAGAAAGTATTGTTTCACGTGATAGTTACTCGTGAGTTACTTGCATGAACATGTTCTATGTCGCTAAGAGAATACTGCAGCTCTGTGCAGCCTACGCGGCTGGACTGAGTCGTTATAAGCATTGTAACAAGCCATCGTCACCCTAACATATAACATGAGAGAGAGAACAACTCACACAAATGTGTAGCCACGTTCGCGCTTGTGTGCGTTGTGCCCTCCCTCCAGGTTAGGAGCTGCATACATGCTGCAGCGGCAATGATGGCTACAGGTGGTTACAGAATCTAGCATCTCTGCCGTTATATCCATTCATATTACCAGAGAGTAGCTTAATGCATGGAAGAGATGCAATACCCTTTTTAAAGATGCGTTTTTAAAAGGTTTCAGTTTTAGTAAAAATTAGCATTTACATTTTAGGAAAAAGATTCGACCATCATAGTCGGTCTACCAGATGTTCCGGCTCTGGTAGGCTCTGGTCAGAGCGTCGGTGGTGTGGTTAGCCAAACAGTAGGAGGCGGTGGTGGTCCTCAGCATCAATTACAACGTATAGTGTCTCGTTGCAAATGTGAGTTTTTCTATGTCGGTTATGGTCAAACATTGGACGTAGGCTCCGTAGATCAAGTACCGCCTCCACCAAGAGAAGAAGTTAGTCCATGGGAAAGAAAAGATTTAACCGCAGCTGACGCGTTCACATTGATGCATCATGATCTGGATGTATGCACCAATTCGTTGCAATATGCAATGATTTTGGACATAGTCAATAATTTATTGCTGTACGTGGAGCCAAGGCGAAAAGAGGCTTCGGAAAGATTGCAGAGAATGAGATTTCAATTACAATTGCATTCTGTCGATGACCAGAAAAGACCAATACAACAGTTACAAAACACAGTGCGCGGTTTAGTAGCGAAATTAAGACGCTTGGAACGCGAGACGTATTTAGTACAGAAGGCACTAGCCGACGAATCGAGCTCAGAATTATTAACGGAAATGGAACGTTTAGAAACAAATGTTTTTGAATGCAAGGAACAACTTGGTGCCAAGGCAGAAGAATTGGACGTCATGTTGAATTGTTACAAAGAAACCACTGCACCGGCAGCCGCATCAGCTACGTTAAAAGACAAACCAGCTGCAGTGGCTAGAGTGGCTGAGATTTGCTTTAAACACGCACAATGGAGGCTGACGGACGCAGACGGTCAGCTGGGTATTGCTGATCTTATCTTAACTAATTTTCTTTATACAAAAACTAGCAAAACTGATGACTCGGTAGAACATTTGTTGGAACTGGGATACGTCCGGATGACCAACCTGTTACCAAATCAAACCTATACAGAAGTACTTGTACCTACGGAATTACAGAGCAATATGCCTGTAGATCGGCAGAGAGCTCTTCGAGTCTTTTGCAGAGAAAAAGCGCCAGTAGCAGGAATATCTGTAAAGGAGCATTTTGAAATCAATGTGGTACCTCTTACTATAGGTAAATTAAAATATAACTCACGTATAATATACAGTTTTATTTTGACATGTTATGTTATAATGGGCGCGTTCGGGGAGACACTATATAGCGCTACCAGCGTCGTTCTATCTTTGTTCAACTTTTAATGAATAACAAAGATAGAACGACACTAGTAGCGCTATATAGTGTCTGCCCGAACGCGCCCAATACATATAATATATATGTATCATTTTTTAGTTCTCATCTTTTTTGTTTCGTTTAATTGCTACTTTTTGTTTTCGCTCCTTGTTTGTTTTTTTATTTTTGCACTGGCTGCACTAATCCTAATGTGAAGAGAAAAAAATAAATTCTGAACTACTAGTACAGCCAGTTCAATCTAGTACAGGAATAAAAAACAAATCTTTTGATTGCTGTTTTGTTTTCGTTCTTCTTGTTCTGTTTATTGATTTACCTTATATGTGAATGTTATCTTATATGTTAAATTATTATGAATCATTTCGATGTGTTGTCTCTCTCTGTCTAGTTAGAGTAGTGAATAGCATTTGCTTTTATTTCACTTTTGATTTTTCGCGCACTTTACATTACCATTTTTATTGTGGATTCTTTATATATTCCTTTCTTTGTGCATGAAAGTTAAGTTAATTTGATTTAAAAGTCGAAATATTTCTAAGAGAATGTCTACATTCAGCCATTTGGGCATACAATATTATAATAAGTTTTGCGTTATTTTATACCTTAGTTTCAAACTTCTTGTTTTGGATCTTTTACAATTTTGTAATTTATAAATAATTTGACTTAATTTATGAAATTATTGTTTTGCTGTTTTTAGGTTTGACAAAAAAATTTTTTAATACTATGCTCAAGTTTTGTTTTCCCGAGAGAGATCCGGAAGGCATAGAGGAAGCGCCAGCGCCACAACGTGACTCGTCCTTTTATGTGCCCATTGAAAGGAGAGACGACGTGGAGAAAATGAAAGAGAGGGCAGATAAAAATAAATTATTCATATATATTAAAATACCGGAAGTACCTGTACGCGTATCGTATAAGGTAACGACTTATAAGTTTAAAAAAAAGATAATTTTTGTTGTTGCTCTTATTTGCTGTTATGCAAATTATTTAGTAAATTTCATTCTTATAGGGAAACAAGGAAAAAAATCTTGAGGATGTACGTGATTTTGCACTAGTTATACCAACTTTAGAGTATCATAATGTGACATGGACATGGCTAGATTTATTGTTGGCTATGAAGAGTGATTCCAGACGTGTAATACTGAGCCAAGCCATCAAACAAAAATTGCAAATAAAACCAAGAGGACCGCCCGAGGAATCCGTGCCACAGGAAGAAGATAAGGCTCGTCTTTTATTAGGTACTAGACATCTTCCTGGAGAAGTGAGAAAAAAAAATGTATTTAAGTTTAAGTAATTTGTACATGTTATAGCTTTACTTGTACTATAATAATTTATTTATAATGATATTGTGATAAATATTACATATGAGCTTATATTTATTTCTTGTACAAATAAAATAAAATAATCTTATACAAATAAAATCGAATAAAATAATTTCTAATACAAAAGGTACCTGGTAATAACAGAGAAACCTGAGAGACCCTATGGGTGCGTTCCGTTTCACGCATTGAACGCATAGATCACACTTAATGCGCTGCGCGCATTGATATAATTCCGTTAATGCGCTTGATGCGCATTGATATCATTTCGTTAATGCGCTTGATGTGCGCTTAGAAACGGAACGATTCACCATGCGTTTGATGCGAATCAAAAATGGATGCTACCATAATAAATGATCAGAAATTATTAGCTAACGTATTATTATTAATATATAATTATTAATAACAAAATTATCAGCAGTAGTGAATCTAGTGATAGTATCACTTTCGGCACAGGCACAAATACTTTTGAATGTTGCTGATACAGTAACAACTCATGAATTAATAGAAATTAATAATTTTTAAATTGCAAACACCCTACATTAATTAAATGATGATGTATATAAAAAATTGGATAAGTTATTGGAATATACAAATGAATCAATATTCCATATAATGTAAGATAATGTTGTGTAAACGAAAGTTTTACCTGAACTTCCTGCATCGTCAATGTATAAGCATTTTTTCTGTTGACTATCAGTTTTCTTCAAAAGAGTTAAAACATAATCAACAAAATTTTTTTGACCATAATTTAACTGACTGTACTGTTGCTGACCGCATAAAGCTTCTTTTTGTAATTGTTCCGTATCTTCTTCTTCATATTTTATCTTTATTTATTCCATTTCTGGAAATTGCGAAACGTCAGTGTCAATTTAATTGCATCGGACGCATGTACTCAGTTAGTCCAACTGAAATTGAATTATTTCATTTACGTATTCTTTTATTGAATATTAAAGGAGCAACAAGTTATAATGATTTAAAAATAGTCAATGGTGTATTGCATCAAACATTTACTTCTGCATGTTTGACTTTGGGTTTAATTGAAGATGAATGGAAACGTGCAATAAGCGAAGCTTCTATATGGATGATACCAAAACTACTTAGGTCACTTTTTGTTCGAATATTAATGCATTGCCAACCATTGCATCCAAAAGAATTATGGGGATGAATTTCAAGTTGCAATGTCCGAAGATTACATACGACGATTTGGATGACTCACTGGAATAAAAAAAGCTTATGCTCAAATTGATCAATTACTTTATAATGTTTCATTGGTATGGTGGATCGAGTTGATGGAAAAATTACTATTAAAACTAAAAATGATGTTGAACGCTGCCGAGTAATACTGACAAATAACATTGATTGGAAAGTACAAATTATCATATGGGACAATAATATAAACAGAGTACTACATAATTTCCAAACGTCATTTGTAAGTTTATCTAAAAATTAAAATCATATTCTATATCATAAATATTTACAATAAATTAATATACTAATTTAAATTTTAAACATTTTAAAATATATAATTTATATACACAAATGTAAAAGAAACAATTTTTTAATTAAAACAAAAAAATATTAATTTTTTAATTAAAACAAATTTTTTTAAATCATTTAATTTTAGTAATAAAAAATATTTAATTACTTTTAATTAAATTATACGAAAAATATTGTTTTTTTAATAAATAATATTTTATAAAAAGGATCATTATATTTTTTATTATAACAGGTACTACATATATCTAGAGCTTTTTCTCCGAATCGTTATCCCACAAGTTTGGGAAATGTAAAAATGGACTTAACAATTAAGGATTACACAATTGTCAATGTTATTGGCAAGATGCGAAATTTAGAAGAAATAAATTATACACTTATTAACATTGAAAATGTTTTAAATTCTACAACAAAATACGGTAATCATAATTTTTATTTTATTTAAACAAATGTATTATGTATATTGTCCGACAATGTTTTCGTTCTCTTAGCAAGGTGAGAGAACAGAACAAATTATTGTTGGATAGCATATATGTGAAATTTAGTTTGACACATTTTTAACAAAAATTAATTCTTTAAACACACACGCACGCACACGCACTCGCACGCACGCGCTCACACACACATATATACAGGCTAACAATAAAGTTAAAAAAACGCTGTTATAAGAACATACTAATAAATATACATATACATATATATATTAAACAAAATTTTAAAAAATAAAACAAAAAATTAAAATCTTCTCTTAAATGTTTTAATTTTTTTACGATTATTTTTAGAGAATTAATTAATTAAAAACTAATATAAAACTAATAACATTAATCAGCTACATGGAATCCATTCGAAGAAAATCACTATTATAATTATTATATTATTTTATTAAAATATATATTTGTATGCTCTTTTTACAATTCTATTATTGGTCTATACATATATACGTGTATTTAATTTAATTTTATTTGAAAACCTTAATAGCTTTTTATAAAAATAATTGGATGTTATTGTATAACTTAAATTATAATTTTTATTCTAAATAATTATAGTGACTTTGGAAGCTTTTCTGAAATACGATTTTACGGAAGATTTTACATTTGGTGAACCTACATACATTTCATCAGTAAGATTTGGAAAATATAGATTTGAAGTACGATGTAAAGATCGTAATATTCTTTATAAGTTCAAAGTAAAAACGAAACTTCAAATATTTGGCACTCTTAAAACTGACAGAATGCCAAATTTTTTGCTCATTGAAAATCTATCAGATATCAAGATGATTCCGGGTACTATCTCAGATGAAGAGCTTTCAAAAGCTGTATTTTTTTCAAAAAAAAGAAAACTCGAGGATGACATACAAAAAGTAAATCCTTTTAATCTACTCTAGTCTAACTTATAAATTTAATTTTACTTTGATATTACATAAATTTGGCAGTCTAAAAATATTTATTAATTATTAATAAAATTATTTAATTTTTTACAATTAACGTTAATCTTAATGTATCTATAACACATAATAAGCATCTAAAATTTTTTTCAAATTTTGTTTAATAGAAAATTTGACTTTAACTTTTTAAATCTATTTTTTTTAATTTTTTTTCATTAAACAGTTTTGATACAAAGTAAAAAATACACAATTTAATATAGTTTTATTCAAATAAAAATTAAATTATTAATTTTAATATTTTATTTACAGGAATAATTAAAATCAAAAATATTAGTTTTATTTTTCCATGAAGTTACAAGGTAAATTTGTAACATATTTGTAAAATATAAAAATGTTTTCTTTTACAAAATTATTTCAATTTTTCTTTTTTTTTTTAATATTTTATTCTTACTTAGTGTTAAATTTTTAATCTATTTTTAATTTAAAAATAGTTAAAGTATTTGTAGTCTAGAAAAAAATATTTATATTAATAAATTTCCTTAACACACATACATATAAAAACATATACATTTTTCCTCTTTGTATGCAAAAATAAATATATTGATATGTATATAACTTATGTTGAGGTATTTTTGTAGCTGAATGTACATACATATATCCTTCAGAATTTATTAATATTTATTTGTTTTAACTTTCTATTGTTTTTTTTTAAAAAAAAACAAATGTTTCTATCTTTCTTTTTTTTATATCAGTTTTTTTTTTTTTTTAAAGAAACATCCATGTTAAGGTAACCTACAGAACTCATTAGTCGTGCTTTCACAAAACATACGAGTAAAAATGGCTTCACAACAAATTACGCATGAAAACATTTTAAAAGACATTAAAAATGATAACACTACATTAACAGAAATTACAACTACAGAATTATTTACAAAAAAAAGAAATTTTGAAGGACGTTGTTGAAGACGATACAACTTTGTAAGTATATTTTTTATCTCACTAATAATTACATATTAGTTTTAAAGGAACGTGCATTATAAAATCGATTAAGGAGGTAGGCCTACCGTATTTTGTGTATAAAAATGTAAAACAATATTTAAAAAAAAATAGAAATTCCATATAGAGTTCTAGATTTATATTTCTAAAATAAACCTGTATAACTTCAATTAAATCGATCAAATAGGTTTTTAGTAGTCACCGACCGAAAATGTGATTAAGAAAAATATATAAATATTTTTTTTATATAAATATATTTAAACTAATCTACAACTTTATCAATTTGGCTCGGATTGACTTGAAATTTACAGCAAATTTTTTCTCAATGTTATACTTCAAGAAAATATCAAAATCTCGAAAAAAGTCGATTTTTTTTCAAAGTTTCTAGATAGGCCTATCTCCTTAAAACTATAAACACATGTACGCACACACGCACATACAACTATGTCATTCATAAAATATCGTTTTCCATTCAAAAATTATAAGCTTGAGATTTTTGTATTAAACTTTTTGGTTATTGAAATGTTATAGAATCTACTATTATTAAATTATTCGATAATTTAAAAACATCCTGTATATATACAGAATTATTCAACCTAATGTTCTTGAAATTTTAATCTTAAATAAATTTTAAAATAATGTCCTTTGATTTATCACTCACGTACACTATCTGTCATTAATTTGTTCCATTTCCCTAGGGAATTTATATAGGATATGTTACGTATCTTATATAAACTCGGTAGAAGATTGGAACGAATTAATAACGGGTAGTGTACACACAAACACGCATATACAATTTAATTTAAATATATTAATTTTACTCAGATTTATTTTAATAAAATATATTTTTCTCATTATAGTGAAATAACAGGTTACGTAAGTTCGATTTTTCAAGTAAAGTCATCCGAAAAAAATGGAAAGAAATGGCATCATTTTAATTTTATCATAAGTAATGGTGAAGTCACCATTCAAGTTACTGCGTGGAATGATTTGGCTTTCAAGTATGCAGCTTTAATAACAAAGACAAAACAGGTAAAATATTTATATATAAACATATATATATTCAGAGTATCCCACCTAAAAGTAACCACCTTCTTTATTGTAATTTACCATAATATAATATTTTTATAATGTAGATATTTTAAATAATAAAAGTTGTAATGCTATTTAAAACGAATACAACATGATTAAATATAAATGTTTTACATATACGAGTTTTATCAGCTTGAAATATTATGAGCGACGTCTATCTTTTCAGTTTCGGTCCTGCGATATAGCCGACTTCTGACTCGTATGTTAGAAGTTAGCTATATTGCAGGTCCGAAACTGAAAAAGTAGAGGTCGCCCATGATATTTCAAGCCGATAAAACTCGTATAATACGTAAAATATTTATATATTTAATGATATGTCATTGTATTCTTTTTAAACAACACTACAACTTATATCAAAATATCTACGTTATAAAAAAGTTACGCATATCTTTCCGTTCTTTAATGCAAATAAATTTTGTAATCACTCATCATACAATAAAATTCACTTCAAACCATTAAATTTTATATATATTTGTTATAATTTGTATTTTAGTTTAAATGATAAAAAGAGGTGACCACTTCTATGTGGAACACCGTGTATGTATATATATATATATATATATATATATCGAGGGTGTCTCAAAATGATCGTATCACCTCTCGGGTGCAGGTAGAGCGGGTTAAATGGAATAGAAAAGTCCTGTGCCATTTTGCGATTTTCAGAATAATTATTGAGAAATTATTTACGACCCTAAGGACGGTCGCTAAGCGCGCGCGGCGTAAATAGGCGCCATTGCCTCGCGGTTACCAGGAGCATAGACGAGAAGCGTTGATAAGAACAATAGATTAACGATTATTATTTAACGACCGGCCTAGCGATGGGCCGTCTTTCTCGCCATCTTTTTTGTGGTAGGCCGTCTTTCTCGCCATCTTTTTTGCAGCGGCCTGATACTCGCGCCGGATTTGCCGATCTTTGTAAATTAATTTCTCAATAATTATTCCGAAAATTGCAAAATGGTACAGGACTTTTCTATTCCATTTAAGCCGCTCTACCTGCACTCGAGAGGTGATACGGTCATTCTGAGACACCCTGTATATATATATATATATATAATCATACTATATACAAATCCACTTAATATATTAATAAATAATTTATAATTAAGAAGGAACTGTACAAAATCATCCATGTCAAAAGTTAATACATTTAATACATTTCAATTTATGACATTGCGGAAAACATATTTAGCTTTTTGAAATATAAAATTAATACTAAATTTGTAAATTAAAGATTTGCTTTGTAGAATTACAATTTTTATTTTTATAAATTTTCGTGTACAGTCACTATCAAAAAGTTTGGTTAGTTCAATATAACATAATATTTATGATTTCAACTATAACTAACTTCTAACATACGAGTCAGAAGTCGGCCATATCGCAGGACCGAAACTGAAAAGATAGACGTCGCTCATAATATTTCAAGCTGATAAAACTCGTATATGTAAAACATTTATATTTAATCATGTTATATTCGTTTTAAATTATATTCTACATGTTTAATCTTTACTTTAACACACAAGTTAATTATTAATTTTATATTTGAAAATCGCTAAAAGTTCTTTGTACAATGTTAAATTCATAAATTTCAAAATATGTCATTTTGACAGATTATCCACATAAATCTTTCTTTTCAAAGAAATAAAATAAGTTATTTATTAAATTTTGCTAATTTTCTGCGATTTTTCAATATTTGTAGTTCCTCTTTAAGCTTTTATATACATATAAAATATACATATAATATAACAATTATAATTATTAAAATAATTTACAAAATTATAAGTTTATACTTTTCAAAAGGTGGTACCTAAAATTCCTTTAAAAAAAGACTTTCTACATAACGCGTCTTTTCCGTTTGAATTGCTCATATGAAATTGTACAATTGTTGTGCCTTTGGGAATTTATAAAACTCCAAAGCACATTGAGGAAGTCTCATTAACTGAAATGTGCAATGCCAGAACAAAAAATGGCATGATAATAGGTAATTTGCTATTATAAAAATCTAATTACATAAATTTTAATTTAATTATACAAATTGATTATTAAAATATTTTAATTTATTTACGCAGAAATGATTTCTTATATGAAAATGATTTTCGAAAAACTAACAAATAACAATTTTTATATTGGAGTTATTACGGATGGTTACTATGTGTCTTAGTAACGAATGATGGAAAATTTAAAGATGAAATTACTTATGGATCAAAACTTAAAATAATAGGAAGAATGAGAATACCCGAAGACTATCAGCACATAATATATACAGCCGGACCTCTTATCCTACGACATTTTCGGTACAAACCTATTTAAAGGAAAACAATTGCGATTGTACACATACTTAATGCAAAGTCCATTCAATACTTAGAATCTTCCTATAACATATAAGCTTCTTAGCAAAGTAAATTTTGTTAACACAAAACTTCAATATAACAGATTGAGCGTATGGAATGCTATGTTAATAGATGGTGTTCTACTTTGCATAAGCTATAAATAATTGTCATATTTCAAGATAGTGAAAACAAAGATAAAGATATAATTTTAAATTCAGAATTAGAAATACTATATGCAATTATTTGTTAATGAAACGCGTGGAGAGGTATTTGTAGAAAAATTAACAGATTACGTAGAGCGAGTTATTCCTGATTATTCAAGAATAGTAGAGTCCATTCAATACTTAGAATCTTCCTATAACATATAAGCTTCTTAGCAAAGTAAATTTTGTTAACGCAAAACTCCAATATAACAGATTGAGCGTATGGAATGCTATGTTAATAGATGGTGTTCTACTTTGCATAAGCTATAAATAATTGTCATATTTCAAGATAGTGAAAACAAAGATAAAGATATAATTTTAAATTCAGAATTAGAAATACTATATGCAATTATTTGTTAATGAAACGCGTGGAGAGGTATTTGTAGAAAAATTAACAGATTACGTAGAGCGAGTTATTCCTGATTATTCAAGAATAGTAGAAGTAGTGTTATAGTGGGGATTCTAAGCCATGGGGCGCTGAGGGGGGTGCGGGGGCGGGGGTATCTGGGAGGCGCGAGGGGTCTGATGTTAGGGAAAGGGGGGTGGGGGGGTCCTACACACGTTCGAAAGTAGGTTTATCTTTGTGGTTGATTTATAGCCGGGGGTATTTTAGAAGTCGTAAAACTTTTTTTCTAGTTTTACGATCATTTTATGGTCATTATATCATTAGGATTTTAAGCGCCGACGTTCGACAGCTTTGTACCCTTGCGGAAAATCTCCCATGAAACTGGAGCGAAACATGTTCCATAATTTTTAGGGAAAGAACTGCAACTGCAAGGTGTTTATTTTTGTGGTTGATTTATAGCCGGGGGACATTTTAGAAACCATAAAAGTGTTTTTTTTCTTTTTTTTCTAATTTTTATGTTCATTTTATGACCATTAGAATATTATGGAAAAAAGAGATTTTAAGCGCCGGCGTTCGGCAGCTTTGTACCCTTGCGGAAAATCTCCCATGAAACTGGAGCGAAACATGTTCCATAATTTTTAGGGAAAGAACTGCAACTGCAAGGTGTTTATTTTTGTGGTTGATTTATAGCCGGGGGACATTTTAGAAACCATAAAAGTGTTTTTTTTCTTTTTTTTCTAATTTTTATGTTCATTTTATGACCATTAGAATATTATGGAAAAAAGAGATTTTAAGCGCCGGCGTTCGGCAGCTTTGCACCCTCGCGGAAAATCTCCCATAAAACTGGAGCGAAACATCTTCCGAAATTTTTAGGGAAAGAACTGCAACTGCAAGGTGTTTATTTTTGTGGTTGATTTATAGCCGGGGGACATTTTAGAAACCATAAAAGTCGTGGGAAAACAATAGAAATTTTTGGCCAACGCTGCGACGAACATGTCGGAACGTTTTATAGATGCAAAAGCGTTGACGTTCGGTAGGATGTGTTAAGACAGCATTAGGCGAAATATAAGAAGAATGAGAGCCCCGTCAAACCATAGTACGATTTGAAAGGGCATAGAGGAAGCTGTGGAAAAAAAAAATTGAGTGGTTACTATCAGGCATTAGAATTGTTAGTGACAGTGAATAGTGAATAGTGAATAAATGGAAAATATTAATTTCGAAGCGATAATAGACGAGTCGTCAGACGAAGAGCATGCGTTGTCGGACGATAGTAATTATATTAGTGATTGCAGTAATACCGATTTTGACGACAACGTAGTAGAAAATGAACAACTCCGTGCGCAAAATCAACGTAAGATTTGCGCCATACACTTTTATTATTCAACGGGTGGTGCTCTAGCTCTCTGTGCTTCGTGTATGGACACCTTTCGAGATGACATCGGATTAATATACGAAATACGGAGACATAAAGTTACATCGCCCGATGAGGTGGATATGCGATGGTGCAGTAGCTGTCAAATTTTATTACATATAATAATGTCGCGTAATATGTGTTATGTTTGCACACCAAAATAGAGAGAGAAAAAATGGAAAACGTGCAGCAGAAAGAACGCGACTTGTTGGAGCGTTCCCACCAAGTCACCACATTGGGTGAATATTTTGGATGGCTGCAGCATTGCGAGGAGTTTATCGAAGAGCTTGAAGAACGCAGCCGTGTCAAGCGTCCGCGACTCTCAATCGGAAATAGACAATCTTTGGTGACAAGAATTGCGCGACTCGAGGGTGCAAAAACTCGATTGCAGAGACAGTTTATACCCAGTGGTGGTGATTATAGTAGTGAAAATAACTCGGAGAGACTCATATGGCGAGAGATTGATACGGCGTTTGAGAGTCGCATCTTGACTGGTGCGGTTATAAATTATAATCACATCGAACCTCGTCAATTTTTGGAAGATGCGAGTGACATTGTGCTCGAGCACGTGCGAGACGTTATGCAAAAACATAACAGTGTGAAAGTGAATACAGTGTTTAACGGCGAGTTTGTGGCGGGCAATAAGCATGCCAATAAATCAATCAATACGAGAAACTGTGAACTCTTACATACATCCGATTTACGCGAGTGGTATGAGCGGCGAGTCGTCGAGCCAATCCTTGCATCGCTCGAAGAATTTCAGGAACGCGATAGCGGATGGGCATTATCGCGTATACTAAATTTGACTGTAAATATAAATAAATATAATCCTATGCGCGCCGGATGTTACGTGCAATTATCGCGAAAGATAATAATGAAACGAGCAGTGGTTAACGTGCAATCTAAAGACAATGCATGTTTTGCGTGGGCGGTAGTGGCTGCTCTGTATCCAGCTGAAAAATGTGCACACCGACAATCATCGTACCCGCATTATACAACAGTACTAAATCTCCAAGATATTGAGTTTCCAGTCACTCTTAATCAAATTAAAAAATTTGAAATTTATAATGACATTTCAATCAACGTGTACAGTTTTGAAAACGAAAACATTGTCCCTATTCACCTTACGGAGCAAAAGAGAGACAAGCACGTCAACTTGCTCTACGTGCAAGATGCGCAAGATATCGGACATTTTGCATGGATCAAGAATCTATCTAGACTTGTTAGTATGCAATTCAGCAAACACAAGACTAAAAAATATATCTGCGATCGGTATGTATATTTAATAAAACTGTCTAAAAATATTTAAAACAAGGATATAAAAATTTTAACTTTTATTTTACAGATGCATGCACTATTTTCACTCGGTCGAGAAATTGCAATCACATACAGTAGACTGTGGAAAGATGAACGACTGCGCTATCCGATTACCGAGCGATAAGGATAAGTGGCCCGCATTTACCAACTACAACAGGAAGGAGCGACTACCTTTCGTCGTGTACGCCGACCTGGAGTGCGTTTTGGTGAAAAAAGAAGAAGAAAATTTTTATCAACATCACCAAGTATTTAGTATGGCTTATTATGTACATTGCTCGTACGATAATTCGTTATCCGCGTATCATTCTCGTCGCGAAGCCAATTGCGTTGCATGGTTCACCGACGAACTTAAAAATTTGGCGCAACATGTAGAAAATATTTTAACAACCAATGTCCCCATGGTAAATTTAACGCAAAATGAATGGAAAGAATTTCGAAGTGCGACTCAGTGTCATATATGTGAGAAACCATTCGTAGAAGATGATACGCGCGTACGCGATCATTGTCATTTGACCGGGCGGTACAGAGGTCCCGCGCATTCAAATTGCAATCTAAATTACAAAGAATCTTTTTGCATTCCAATAGTATTTCACAATTTATCTGGTTATGATTCTCACTTTATAATCGAGGAAATAGCCATAGCGTTCGAAGGGGGAATCGATTTACTTCCGATAACAAAAGAAAAATATATTTCATTTACAAAATATGTTAAAGGTACGAAAAACAAACCGGGAAATCACATTAAATTACGTTTCATAGATTCATATAAATTTCTCACAACAAGTCTCGACAAATTGGCGTCTTTTCTGAGCAAGGATAAACTCAAAATTTTACAATCGGAATATAAAAATTTATCCGCCGAAGATTTCAATTTATTAACAAGAAAAGGTGTCTTCCCGTACGAGTACATTGACTGCGTAGATAAATTGCAAGATGCGTGTTTACCATCACGAGAATCATTTTACAGTTCCTTGACAGGTAACACAGTATCTGAGAGCGATTACGCGCACGCTGAGATTGTGTGGAAGCGATTCTCCATTCGAACGCTAGGCGAATATAGCGATCTGTATTTAAAAATCGATGTTTTGTTATTAGCAGACATTTTTGAAAATTTCCGAGAGAGTTGTATCAAGAGTTATGGGCTCGACCCCGCGTATTACTATACTCTTCCCGGTTACACGTGGGACGCCATGTTAAAGTATACGAAAATTATATTTGAATTACTCACAGACATTGACATGGTTATCGAACGAGGTATACGCGGTGGTCTGAGTCAATGTTCCAACAGGTACGCGCGTGCTAATAACAAGTACATGCAGTCGTATGACTTATCAAAACCATCAATGTACTTGATGTATTTCGATGTTAATAATTTATACGGATGGGCAATGTGTCAACCATTGCCCTACGCCGATTTTCAGTGGGTCGATAATGTTTCCAATTTTGATGTATCATCGATCGCGCTCGATTCGTCTACAGGCTACATCCTCGAAGTCGATCTCGAGTATCCGCAGCATCTTCACGATTCGCACACTGACCTACCGTTTTGTCCGACACACGACAAACCACCCGGCAAGCGCGAGGGCAAGCTTCTCGCAACCGTATACGATAAGAAGCGTTACGTGATACACTACCGCAACCTGCAGCAATGTTCACGTCACGGTCTTCGTGTTACAAAAATTCATCGTATATTACAATTCACTCAATCTCCGTGGCTCCGTACTTATATAGAACTCAACACAAAATTTAGAACACTGGCAAAAAATGATTTTGAAAAAAATTTGTACAAACTAATGAATAATGCAGTGTTTGGCAAAACGATGGAAAATGTGCGCAATCGCGTAGATGTTAAACTTTTAACAAAATGGGACGGAAGGTACGGCGCAGAGACATTGATTGCAAAACCAAATTTTCATAGCAGAAGCATTTTTTCGGAAAATCTAATCGCTGTAGAATTACGTAAACTCGAGGTGAAATTCTACAAACCAATTTACGTAGGTATGTGTATTCTCGATATATCCAAGACATGTTTGTACGAATTTCACCACGATTATATGGTACCAATGTATCGGGAGAGATGCAAAGTCATGTACACTGATACGGATAGTCTTATATATCACATTGAGTGCGACGATGTGTACGAGAATATGAAACGCGACATCAGCAGATTTGATACAAGCGACTATGCGATAGACAATGCGTACGGTATACCGCTCGTGAATAAAAAGGTACCGGGTCTAATGAAGGATGAAAACAACGGTACCATAATGACTGAATTTGTCGGGCTTAGAGCAAAAATGTATGCGTTGCGCGTGGATGGTAAGAAGGATACGAAAAAGGTAAAAGGCATCAAGAGTAACGTTGTTGCGAGAACGATAACGTTTGACGATTACACGCGGTGTTTGAACGAAGAGATTGAAATAACGCGTAGTCAATCGTGTATAAGATCAAAATTACACAAGGTATACACCATTCGCGAAACAAAAATTGCTCTAAGTCCGTACGACGACAAGCGGTATATCGTACCTACAACTATTGATACGTTACCGTGGGGACATTATAAGATATCTTTATAAAATATAATGTGTGTATGTGTGTGTGTGTGATTTTTTTTTTCTTGTATGTATATTTCATATTTTATATATTGTAATGACTATTGGAAAGGATCTATTAATAAAGATTTTGTATATTTCAAATATTTCATATATTTTTTATATTGAATACATTGTATTTCTTATAAAATTAAATTACATGATCCTTATGTACCCAAGAATTGTGCGAGCTATCAAATCCCAACCATTTCACGTAAACCTCGTCACCCCTCCTGCGCAGTACTTTCTCCACGAGATACACATCTGGATAATTCGCGCGATGCAACTCGTGCTCGTAAAATGCTCCAGCGATAGATTTTTTGCGATAATCCTCGAGTAGATATGTTACGGGATTAGTATGTTGCACTTTAACAATCTTAAACACCTCAGTTGTCCAATTTGGCGTGTAACCCTTTTCGAAAAATTTTTTGTATTTGCTAACGCGTACCAGGTCACCTACTTTAAACTTTGCAGGAGCAACAATTTTTATACTGTTGTATACAGTATTTAAAAGTCTATCAGCGATCGTGGGAGTAACATCGATAGGTCTCATATTGATAGTGCGATGTTTTCGCGCGTTATATTCTGCAACGAGTCGGGATAGCGCGTCGATCCACTTGTAAGTTCCGTTCAGCGTAAACATCTTCCACATGTCGTTCTTCAGCGTGCGATTGAATCGCTCGACGACAGACGCCTTTAATACCGAATATGTGGAATAGTGATTAATGTTATGTTTCCGTATAAGTCGTTGCACATCGGTATTGTAAAATTCCTTCCCGTTATCAGTTTGTATGTTTTTCGGGCATCTCTTGCTATCTCAAATTATTTTGGCGATTGCATCAGCCGTCTCCCTTCCACCTTTACTCTTGAGTGGTGCAGCCCATGCATACTTGCTCAACACATCGATGACGGTGAGTATGTAGTGGTAACCTTTGTTGAAACGAGAATACGGACGCATCTCGACGATGTCGGCTTGCCACAGATCATCGTATCCCCGCACTATGACGTGTCTTCGGGGAAAATTTTTTCTCGCTGGCGCATGCAGTTCGTTCACCAACTGTCGTCTCTCCAAACTATGTTGATTCTTTGCTTTGTCAGTTTTTCTCGATGTCCGTTTGTTGTTCACATTTTTTTTCACTCATTTTCGTTTATCGCCTTTAATAGACGTTCTTGACCTGTTCTTGACCTGTTCTGACCTGTTCTTGACCTGTTCTTGACCTGTTCTGACCTGTTCTTGACCTGTTCTTGACCTGTTCTTGACCTGTTCTTGGCCTGTTCTTGGCCTGTTCTTGACCTGTTCTGACCTGTTTTTGACCTGTTCTTGACCTGTTCTTGACCTGTTCTTGACCTGTTCTGACCTGTTCTTGACCTGTACTGACCTGTTCACCGCCGTCCTTCACCCATTCGAAAATCGTTCTTGACCCGTTCGTAGCCTCGTTCACAGACGTCTTTTGACCGATCGTAGGAGTTCTTGAGTTGTTTGTAACCTTGAGTGCAGCCGTTAAGAACGTGTTCGTAGCCTCGTTCGCAGCCCTGCTTGAGATGCTGATAGCCTCGTTCGAAGCTGTTGCTGCATGCTTCGTAAAGTGTCACGCAACGCTGATCGACTGATTAGTTTTGTCGAGACACCATTTAATTTATAATAATTCCTGCTTCACGAAGTTCCTCGATGATCGACTGGATCTCGTTGTCGTGAGCGTTGTGACCAGCTTGGCGCAAAGCGTTGAGCAATCGTAGCCGATCCACTAGTTCGTTGGGATCGTCCCAGTGCATGTAATCAATCATATTGTTGGTTAGCGTCATAGCGCGAGGCATAGATATCTCCCCTCCAAATTTTGTATTTTTCGATTCGAGCGACATCAACGGTGCAATTATATGTTTGTACTTGTACCCCCTGTTACCCTTCAAATGGCCCTGCGCATCATAATCGCGTCTATGCGCGTTCGTCACCAATAATATGCTCTTGTATTTTTCCAAATCGTCCCCCCTCGTGTAAAGTTCGTCATCGGGAATTCTCTTGAAGATCAACTCGTACAATCCTGGCGTTCCAATGTACCGCACGTCGTCTATGATAATAGAGTCATCTTTGTTGATGTTGAATTGTTTGTTGCCGAGTCGCAGTTCATTCTTTCTGTCAAAATAGACTCCATACACATGATCAATCTCGTGATTTTTGTCGCCACTGAGCAAAGCGTCTATGTACTTTTGCCCAAGTGGCCCAAAGTACTCCCGCAACGTTTCTTGACCTTCCGGCGTTTGTAACTTGTTTCGAACAAACGATGATTCGAGCATGTTGCCCGAGGTTTCGAAAACATCTTCGTTTACGCTTGTTGGTGCGGCTAACGGCGTAGAGGCTATCGACGGTTCATACAGTAAAACGTCCGATCGTTTCCTTTTTTTCGGTGTCGCATCTTCCTCTTTCTCTACCTCCTCATCTTTAGCCTCTTCCTTCTCATCCTCCTTGTATCGCTTGATTTTAATCTTTGCGCTACTCTCCGACTTATTTTTCACCGCGAACGAGTTGTCGACAATCTTTTGCAGCGGCTCGATAATAGGTTTAAAATGGGTCTTGACCGCGATATCGTCATCGATGTTATCGGTCTTCAAAGCGCGATGTTTCTTGCGGATCGATTCGCTCGTTTTCGCAATCTCCTTCGCCATCTTTTCACGCTCGCGAATATTATCGCTCCCAGCCATATCGATAGAGAGTGTTGAACGCTCGCGTTTCACCCCTCACGACAGAATGTAGGCAACGACTAATCATTTTGTGGTATCGCAAACACGTTAAATCCGTTTCTGTATCGCCCGTTTGTAAGCAAGCTATCCTTGTCTATCACGAGAAATCCATACTTTTGCTGCCAACAAGTACGACATAACTCACTGAAATCCTCGTATGACATGTCGGTATTCACGTGATCGTTGTACACGTGTTTCAAGTTGGTGCCATCCTGTTTAAACAAGATTAGCAGGTTCGCATTGTCGCGTAAAAGATGTTTCGGTATTCTCGCGTATGTCTGGCAGAGATAGAAGCAGTCGACGTTCGAGTGGCGTCCCATTGAGAAATATTCTCTTATCGTATTTTGTTTGTCGCACTCCACGTCATCGAAAACGAAAATCGAGTTTGGACGTGCTTCGCTCGGTGGAATGACGTCACTGTTATTGGAGAATGTAAAATAGCCGATTTCATCGATCGACGTTAACAAATTTTCCAAATATTGATATTTTGGCTGTTGCAGTGACTTTGAATACACGTACACATTTTCAAAGCGGACGCCGTGCGGGCTTTCTATCAAACTAATCAACACGTTAGTTTTACCGCAATTCGAGGGGCCGCAAACGATTGCGCGTATAGTATTCGGCAGCATCGTACCGTGTCTACGCATCTCCGCATTGTCACCCATCGAGCGTAATCTGACGTCGTAATTTGTCACGCGTATCGCGAAAGGTTGTCGCACGAATTTCATTTTCCCACTTCCGATTCGGATCGCACGCCTGTCTATTTATAGCTGCGCGGAACTACAAAGTGTTCAGTAACGAAAAAATGTTTGTCCTGCTATCAAGTCCTTACGATATTCTCGATTTGAGTGCCGAACAGCTACAGTTTGTATCTAAAGCAGTTTTATTGCGAATGTGTGGCAATCACGTCCACTACGTGTGGGACAAACTTCCGGAATACATAAAGGCGGATTCGGAGGTTCAGACCTATCGTCGCTGTTTCGAACATTACAATCAACCGTGGCAACAAACGCACATTGACGGTCCAGCGCCAATGATAAAAGATTGTCGTGAATGTCAACGCAAATAAGCAGAGGTCTATTAAATCGTGCAATAAACGCGCTTCCTATCGAATTACATATTCCTGGATACCAGTTTTGCGGTCCGGGCACGCGGCTAGAAGAACGATTGGCTAGAGGTGATCGACCCATTGGACGCAGCGTGTCGTGAACACGATATAGCGTACTTTCGGAGTAACGATCTTGCCGAAAGACACGCGGCGGATAGGATACTCGCCAAAAAGGCGCAAACTCGCATCACTGCGAAAGATTCGTCTCTCGGTGAGAGAGCCGCAGCCACAGCTGTCTGGATAGCGATGAAAACCAAAACGAAGTTCGGTATGGGTCTAAAGACGAAAACGAAGAAAAAGATGGTGAAAAAACGAATACTTCCGGTAGCGAAACGCGGGGGTGTATTACCGATTCTGCCAGTGTTGGGCGCTCTCGGATCTCTGATTGGTGGAGCGGCTGGTGTAGCAAAGATGGTGAACGATGGAAAAGCTACACAACGTCAGTTTCAAGAGATGCTACGTCACAATCGTGCCATGGAAGGTCGCGGATTGTATCTCGCACCATACAAATACGGACGAGGAGTCTCAATGAAAAAGAAGAAAAAAAAAAACGTCAAAGAGACGCTAAAAATGCCAGAGGGCGTAACTACCAATGTACAATTGCTGCAACTAGCAAAACGTATGCACATTCCATATTTTAGAGGTGTTTTTATGCGTAACTCATTACCGATCGGTGGTATATATCGAAACGAGAGCGGGATCATAAATTTGGATAACGCTAAAGGCTCGGGTACTCACTGGGTAGCGTATGCAAAGAGGGGGAATTGTGCTATATATTTTGACAGTTTTGGCAATCTTCGACCGCCGAATGAATTGGTGCGATATTTAAATGTGACAAAAATAGAATATAATCACACATCCTATCAAACTTATAATCAAAGCATCTGTGGACAATTGTGCTTGCAGTTTCTCCGAACGGTCGATGCACGCGAATTTAAAGGCATACATTGCGCTATTTAACTTAGTATTCGTTAAACAGTTTGGCCAACATGTCTATGACATTCACGCTGACTGGAAAGAGCAGCGTTCTCGCGGCAAACTACTTTCCCAACGTAGATTTAAGCGACGGTGAATACGAGCTTGGTCTAGCGGATTTTGAAAGTTATCACACAATATCGAACGTGAATTCCTCGAATAATAAATTTTACTTTGGCAAAGACGATGCGGAAATTACGATTCCCGAGGGATCGTACGAGCTGCAAGCGATACATGAATTTTTGAAACATACAATTTTACGAAAACGTTCGCAACACACAGTTCGTGATGGTGATAAAAAACACACTGACGACGACGATAACTTTGAGCCTGGAGAATGGCCTATAGTGCTCCGCGCTAATTACAATACGATGAAGAGCGAGATCAAATGCGCCTACAGATTAAATTTTAGTAAGCCTAACAATATTGGATCGCTGCTAGGATTCTCGAACCGTATACTGCAGCCGCGAAAATGGTACGAGTCGGACGTGCCGATTAACATTATCAACGTGAACATTATCCGCGTCGAATGTAATGTGACCGCGGGTGCGTACAACAACGGCAAACTCGTTCATACGATACACGAATTTTCACCGAGGGTACCACCAGGATATAAGATATCGGAAACACCGGCGCACATCATTTACCTACCGATCATCGTGCGGTGCATTACGGATTTAACGTTACGCGTTGTCGACCAGGAAGGATGATTACTCGATTTTCGAGGAGAAGAGATCACCATTAGATTGCCTGTACGGCGGCGGCGGTAAAATTAGCGTGTGATGCTCGTGTTGAACGGATCGAAAGACGTGAGAGACAATACAATCTTTACGACGTCAGCGACAACAACATCGACATTTGCTAATATCCAATCATCCGGCACTAAGAAAAAGAAATTGAACGCATCAAACGTTGCGTTTTTACAATCTTTGGGATTCGTGGTGCGAAACATTTAAACGATGACTGACATTCTTGACATCGCGGATGAGCCAATCTTTGACGATCGCATCGTCAAGATTGAGACTCACTCCTATAACCCATTCGCCAACACAACGTTCGGATACAGTGATGAGATAAGAATACCCATACAACAACAGGATCTGTATACATTGCCGTACGAGAGTTTCTTATACATCGAGGGAGAATTAAAGATAAAGAAGCCAGCTGGAGGATTCAATGTGGTACTGCAAAATAATTGCGTTGCATTCATGTTTGACGAGATTCGATATGAACTCGATGGTGTGGAGATTGATCGAAATAGAAACGTGGAAATAACAAGTATGCTCAAAAACTATGTAACAATATCATCCGATAGAAGCGTGATTATGAGAAATGCTGGCTGGAGTGAGCCAACTATTGTGGATGGACACTTTAATTTTTGCGTACCGCTCTACATGTTATTGGGATTTTGCGAGGATTACAGACGCATAGTAATTAACGCTCGTCACGAATTGATCTTAATACGATCGCGCAATGACAACAATTGTCTGCTTGGAGCTTCGACGCTGGAGCCTGTGATCAACATATTCAAGATACAATGGCGAATGCCACATGTGTTGTTGAGTGAAATTAAAAAGCTGTCTATGCTGCGCGCTCTGGAAAGCGGACGCTACCTCAGCATGGGTTTTCGCTCGTGGGATCTGTACGAGTTTCCGCTGTTGCAGCGTACAACCAAACATTCGTGGGCCATTAAGACCGCGACTCAGCTGGAGAAACCACGATTCGTTATCTTTGCTCTGCAGACAGGCCGGAAGAATGTTATGTCCGAAGATGCGAGTAAATTCGACGACTGTAAATTAACAAACGTGAAACTCTATCTGAACTCGGAATGTTATCCGTACGATGACATGAATCTGGATTTCGATAAAAACAGATGGTCGATTTTGTACGACACGTACGCGCGTTTCTGCAAAAACTATTACGGATACGAGTACCTCGAACCGAGTCTCACTGTCTCACTGTTTCTACAGTACGGTCCGTTTGTGATCATCGATTGTTCTCGACAAAACGAATCGGTCAAGAGTGCAACCGTGGATGTGCGATTGGAATTTGAGTGTAAGGAGAATGTGGCTAATAATACGACTGCGTACTGTCTCATCATACACGATCGCGTAATCCAGTACAACCCGTTGACCAACGTTGTGCGCAAAATTACCTAAGTGTTTGCGACAATAATTTAGAGAGAGGGAAAGCTGGATATAAATCCGAGTGTTACGAGATGGTTGTCATTCTTCTTAACTGACGAAAAGAGATCTCATCATGTCTGTACCAACGTTTGTCGATCTGCAAGGATTTGTCGTTTCGAATAAATTCATCGCAAAGGAGGTGGCGGTGCTGAGAAGAGGAACTGTTCTCGCACACTACATTTTTCGGAGTCCTATACCATGGCATCTCCTTACAAAATCCGAAAAGTGTCAAGCTTCATGGTTGATGGCGAATCATCATGGACTACAATGGGAGGATGGAATCGTTACGTACAGCATGGCGAAACGATTGATTACAACAGCTGTAGTTGAAGAAGAAGATGATAAAATGCGGTGTATCGTATACGTTAAAGGATGCCAGAAACGAGAATGGCTTGCTAATATGCTCGGCGACGATGCGAGAGAAAATTTAATCATTGAGACCTTGGATGCTGATTACGACGATATCGAATCTTTAAATAATCTAGATGTTAAAAATACTATACGATGTGAAAAACATGTTAAGAATTGCGCATTACAAAATGTATTCAAAATATTTAACTGGTGGTCGCAACGCTAGAAAGAATTGCAAGATTTGGAAAAATAAAATATTTAAACACTAATATGTTTTATTTCTTATTCCCCCTCCTCATTCCCTCCCTCCCTCCCTCCCTCACGAGTCATTTAAGAATTCTTTTTATCCGAGTATCGTCTCTCTCTCCCTTCTAAAAATTTCAAAGCACTAAAGTATTCTAGAATCTCCCACCATATTTACCACTAATCTCCCACTACTTTGAAAAACGCGATGTCACGTATATTTGATTCTTCATACGGTTAGTGTTGCGTTAACCGTTCGTGAAAGTGGTCCACTTTTGAAATCTGGAAATATGTACTACGTCGAAAGAAGCAGTGGCGGCCCCAGCAGAAGCGTGAATAATTACGTACCGAATCGTTATGAAACTCCATTGTTTGAGAACAAATGTGACAAGTAAGTTTTTGTTTAACTTCTTTCTATTTTTTCACAAATTGTTTTTAAACTAATTTTTTTTATTTTATTTTTCTACAGCATTTCGTTGAAGCGTCGTGCGATTCGTATACTAAGTAGACGATACGCATTGACAACCACGGAATTCAAATTCCTTGAAATTGGTATCAACGTGGGTACACCGAGTTACGTGGAAATTGTCATAGGAGATCATCAAGGAAAGGAACTGGTATTATCTCTCGAAACGTGGAAGGGACTCTATGAGCAACGTCGCAATATTCACGATTTACTGCGAAAGGACTCTAAAGATACCTATAATTTTATAAGCGTTGGACCGCTAACAGTGCGAGTTCATACGATTAATGATACTAAACTTATAAGTCTCGAATCTTTAAACGTACGCATGATGATGATTGAACCGACGTTACACCGTATGTTTAATCTCGATCAATGCATCGATGTAACCTTTGATCGATTGGTTAGAATCACCGAGACAGTCGATACTAAGTTTACACAATTCTCCAATATCGCGTCCACTATAACGGATAATAAAAAAGTGTCAAATGTAATATGCGCCAGCGACGCCTTCAATAAACATCAACTCGTCGATTGCGAACAGGTAGCTTTAGTTTTTAGTCACAATATGTAATAAAAAAAAATATATATATATAAAAGAGAAGAATAAAGTTTTTTTAAATTTAAATCATGATATAATTTACTCGCACGCATTTCCCATCCGTGCTTCCTCCCACCCGTAAACAGTCCCAGTTCTCATATGTAGCTCGTTGCGGGGAATGACGTCATGCTGGGAAGGGAGATGCGAAGCTAGGGACCGCGAGAGAGTAAGCGCTAGGAAAGAAAGAAATAGCGCGAGGCGAAGGAGAGCGAGAGAGTAAACGCTAGGAAAGAAAGAGATAGCGCGAGGCGAAGGAGAGCGAGAGAGTAAACGCTAGGAAAGAAAGAGATAGCGCGAGGCGAAGGAGAGCGAGAGAGTAAACGCTAGGAAAGAAAGAGATAGCGCGAAGTAAAGGAAAGCGAGAGAGTAAACGCTAGGAAAGAAAGAGATAGCGTGAGGCGAAGGAGAGCGAGAGAGTAAACGCTAGGAAAGAAAAAGATAGCGCGAGGTGAAGGAAAGCGAGAACGCAAACAGTAATTATTTTTCTTTTTTCTTTTTATAATTTTTTTTCTTTTTTCTTTTTATTATTTTTTTTTTCCTTTTTATTATTTTTTTCTTCCTTTTTATTATTTTTTTTCTTTTTTTTTTCTTTTTATATTTTTTTTATATTAAATATTAAGTTATTATATCTAATTATATCTAGTATATGAAGGAAGAAGGATGGGATAGATGAAGGAAGCGCAAGCAAGCAATTATATGTGTTTTAACATAATTTTTTTTTATTTAAAAAGTGTGTGTGTTTATTTACAAAAAATCTGTGTGTGTGTGTGTGTGTGTGTGTGTGTGTGTGTGAATTTAAAAATAAAAATAAAAAGATATAAAAAAAAAAAAAATATATATATATAAGAGATTGCACGCCGATGGTCGAGCGGTACGGCACGACGGCGACTGCTGCTGCGAGGCGCTGGAGGGGATGACCGGGCGGTCGTGGTGGCGTCCAGGTAGGGCTCCTGCATAACAGAAAAAAAAAAAATTTATTAATATTTTCATAATTTGAAAAAGAATACTTACACATCAAGGATTACTTACAATTACTGATCAGAATCAGTATCAGAATCTGGATCATTGTCGATAACATGTTGTAGATACAACATGTTATCGATATGTTGACGGATTTCCCGATGGATTTCTTGTAACTGCTCAGGACATGCTTGCCGATTTCCGCCTGGTAAACAGCAATTCTCGCAAGGCTTTCCCCTTAGTCTGTTGTTTTCATTCGTCCATATATAACTTTGTAGTTTAAAGATCACTGTTGAGGAATTTTTTATGTCAAGTTCGCGATTTCGTTGAAACTCCACCACCGCATTCAATAGTTTTTCGGTCACCATTTTTCACAGCACTTAATCCTAGCAAATGTCTACAAAGTTTATTGCTGCGCATAAAAACGGCACACACTACATGCTATTACTTAGCACAGTGAGTGTCCACAATTATTACACGAGTTCCAACCGTGATAAATATATTGTCCTGTTTCATGTTTATACACAATTTTACCTTGTGTATATAAATCTTGAACTTCGATGAAACATCCCGAACAAAATTTTTCACTATTTTCCTCGTCGTTGTCATACTTTTTTACTTCGTAATAAAATATGATGTTACACATTTCCTGCCGTTCAGTTATAATTCGTAAATCTTCACGCACTAACGGCACTACTTGTTCATTCAAATAGTCTTCCGGATCACTCTCATAATCAGAGTCATTTACTATTTCCACTTCTTCATCGCTGTCGTCGATAATAACCACATCTTCATTGTCTTCATTGTCTTCGATGACAATCACATCTTCTATATCCATTTTAGCACTAAATCGAAAGACACTCGACGACTGTTGAATACGTTTTAACGCGGAGACAGATTCTCAAATTCGAGCAGCCGAATGTTGGCGCTAGTGCGTTGCATTCTTTCCTTAAAAATTCGGAAGATGTTTCGCTCCAGTTTTATGGGAGATTTTCCGCAAGGGTACAAAGCTGCCGAATGCTGGCGCTTAAAATCTCTTTTTTCCATAATATTCTAATGGTCATAAAATGAACATAAAAATTAGAAAAAAAAGAAAAAAAACACTTTTATGGTTTCTAAAATGTCCCCCGGCTATAAATCAACCACAAAAATAAACACCTTGCAGTTGCAGTTCTTTCCCTAAAAATTTCGGAAGATGTTTCGCTCCAGTTTCATGGGAGATTTTCCGCAAGGGTACAAAGCTGTCGAACGTCGGCGCTTAAAATCCTAATGATATAATGACCATAAAATGATCGTAAAACTAGAAAAAAAGTTTTACGACTTCTAAAATACCCCCGGCTATAAATCAACCACAAAGATAAACATCTACTTTCGAACGTGTGTAGGACCCCCCCCACCCCCCCATCCACCTTTCCCTAACATCAGACCCCTCGCGCCTCCCAGATACCCCCGCCCCCGCACCCCCCTCAGCGCCCCATGGCTTAGAATCCCCACTATAACACTACTAGTAGAGTCCATTCAATACTTAGAATCTTCCTATAACATATAAGCTTCTTAGCAAAGTAAATTTTGTTAACGCAAAACTTCAATATAACAGATTGAGCATATGGAATGCTATGTTAATAGATGGTGTTCTACTTTGCATAAGCTATAAATAATTGTCATATTTCAAGATAGTGAAAACAAAGATAAAGATATAATTTTAAATTCAGAATTAGAAATACTATATGCAATTATTTGTTAATGAAACGCGTGGAGAGATATTTGTAGAAAAATTAACAGATTACGTAGAGCGAGTTATTCCTGATTATTCAAGAATAGTAGATAGATAGATAGATAATTTATTTTGATTCCCCTTGGGGTTTTCAACTCTTACATGGTGCTTTCCCGAGGACCACCAACCCCTTACAATCTCCCTCCTTCTTTCTCATTCACATACTTATTTACAAATATACAAAATTACAAATCCAAAATTTTACCCTTGTCCTTCTCTCTGTATCCCCGTTACTTTCTCACCTTCTCTTGCTACCTCATTCCTCTCTCCGCGAACCTGGCCATATATGACCTTACAAAATTGTTCCCCACTCCCTCCCTCACGACTCATCCTTCTCTCTCCTTTCTTTCTCTGTCTCTCCTCACGTCTCTCTCTCTCACCCCTCTTTCCTTCCCGCTTCCCATTCTCTCTCTTCTCCTTCCCCTCTCCCTTCATTTCCCACATCTAAAAAGGAAAGTCTCTCTCTTATATCCCGTTCTTACCCTCTCTACCTCTTTCTCTCTCTCTCTCTCTCTTTCACTCCCCCCCCCCTCTTTTTCTCTCACCCTCTCTCTCTCTTATTCCTTAACCTGAAACTCCCTTACGAATTGCCCAATGCTTTTAGGCTAACGCCCCACCTCTTACAGTCTAACATTATTTCTATCACTAACCCACTTCCTCTCATGCATCCCTTATTTACTCTAACCCCTCTCTCTCTCTCTCTCTCTCTCTCTCTCTCTCTCTCTCTCTCTCTCTCTCTCTCTCTCTCTCTCTCTCTCTCTCTCTCTCTCTCTCTCCCTCCTTATTCCTTCTTCTTCCTTCCTGCTTCTCCTCCCCCTGTTTTTCCTTTCTCCTCGCTCTATTTGTTTTCCTCTTCGTTCTTCGTCTCCCCCGATTTTCTGTTCCTTTTCTCTTATCCCTTATGACCCGTCATCTCTTCCTTCTTCTCTATTCTCTGTCCCCCCTCCTCTCTCTTTGTCCTCTTATTCATCTCCTCCTTATTCTCTCTCGCTGCTTCCAATTCCTTAATTATTCTCTTTATCATCCCCAATATCTCCCCTCCTCACTTTCTTATCCCGTCATTAAACTCTCATATCTTTCTGCTCCTCCCTCTCTTCTTCTTCTCTTCCTCTTCTCTCCATCCTTTCTTCCTTCCCCTCCTCCCTTCATGTCTTCTCCTCTCCTTACCCTTTTTTTTTTCTCGTCCTTACTAATTCTCCGTGCCTTGCGTTCTCTTCCAGTCCTCCTCACCATCTCTCATCTCTTCCCTGCACTCCCTGGTCCCCCTCATCTCATTCTTCGCCCGTTTAACTCCTTCTTTCTCCTTATGTACTTCCCTTTTCTTTCCACCTTTTCCCTGCTCTCCTTTTCCTGTGCTCCTCCTCACTTGTTTTCCCTTCTCTCTGTCCTCTTCACCACTCACTTTGGAACACTCTTCTTCTCTTCTCTCCTCCCGCTTCCTCCCTCTTCTCTCTTCCCCTTGCCACTCCACCATCCTTTTTTTTCTTTCTCCGTCACACCTCTTCCCTTCTCTCCTTTTTCTGCGTTCCTCTTCACTTGATTTCCCTTCTTTCTGCCTACTCAATACCCGCACATAACCTTCATCTGTCACCGCCTACGTTTCCCTCCATCATATACTCCTTCATCTCTTTCCTTTCTATCCTCGTCTATTTTAGTTTCTTCCTCTCTCTTTGACCTTTCCTCTTCATTTCTACTTTTCTCCTTCCTTTACTCCGCTCTGCTCTTCCTGTCCTTCCGATCCAATCTTCCCTTCATTTCTCTCTACTCCTTTCCCTTAACCTCGCTCTTTTCACCCTTCCTATTCAAGAATAATATTTAAAAATAATAAATAAATAATAGTATTTAGAGACAACACACTATAGGAAGACTTTTGTTTTTTGCACATTAACTTGCACATCAAACGCTTCACGTTTGAGCTGTGGTAGCTGATGCAAAGCTGATGCGCGAGAAGTGGTGGGAGTTTAGGGAATTCTGTGCGCTATCGATGCGCACACACAGACTTTTATATATAACTAGACTGCTAACTTCGGCAAAATACATAACCCCAAAAAGTATGTACAAAACTTATGTGTATGCGTCATCATTAGTAGTATGACAGTCACGCTGATTGGTTGAATTTAAAGCAATGTCACGCAGAAACAACAGTTAGCAGCCATATTATACATATCTATCCCCTTCTTTTCTATCCTACCAATGTTGTAGATATTTTTCGGGGTCACTTTTTAGGTTTAGTATATAAGAAAGTTAGCGGTCTAGTTATATACAGGGTGTCCGGTAATAATCACCCAACCTTTCATGGGCAGATAGAGCAGGTCAAACCGAATAGAAAAGTTTTCTACCATTTTGCAATCTTCGTGATAATTACCGAGAAATTAATTAACAAAGATTGACAAATCCAGGCGAGTACAAGCGCACGACGAGAAGGCCCATCCTACTGCTACACGGTTACTAGGCGCTCATTGAATGATAGGAGGAACGGTCTACGAGTGGCTGTGTATGAGTAGCGCTTATACTCGCGGATTTGTCAGTATTTGTTAATTAATTTCTCGGTAATTATTATGAAGATCGCAAAATAGTAAAGGACTTTTCTATTCGGTTTGACTTGCTCTATCTGTCCATGAAAGGTTGGGCGATTATTACCGGACACCCTGTATAGAAGTCTGTGTGCGCACATTGATTGAAACGGAACGATTCTCTATGGTCGGTATTTATAGTCCGTTCTTATATAACCCAGGTAGCACTGTTCGTTTTATAAACGTTTTCTAAACGTATCTAATACGAAAAGATGCGTTTAGAAAACGTTATAAAACGTTTATAAAACGAACATGTGCTACTTGGGTAAGATCATCTTAAGGCATGTTTTTAGTCGATTTAAGACTACGTTCAGCCAATCAGATGGCCAAATAGAATTTTAAGACCTTACTTAAGACGAGCTTGAATATAAGAACGAACTATGAATACCGGCCTATATTATCTATGCGCATTATGCGTGAAACGGACCTTCGTAAAGTTAGCTGGGCAACTTTCACTTTTCTAATTCTTTTTTTAATCGTTTGTTGATCGTTTGTTGGTGATTGTTGGCACAATTTAAACGTTTGTTGGTTGTTAATTTAATTGTTATTAACAAAATAAAAATCAGCGTAAAGTTAGCCGGTCCAATTTTAATTTTCAATCTTTTTCAAAAATTCTCATAGGTCAAATCGATAAAGAATTGTTTGTTGGTCACAATTATGTTTGTTAAAATATTTGTTGGTTAATTATTCATTAATTATAATAAAATAATGATTCTTACAATAGCGCGCATACTGCGCATGCGCGACTAAATATCCCTAGAATCCCGTAATCTTTATTTTTTAATCCCGTAATATTTATTTTTCAATTTGTTGAAATAAATTGTTGTTGATTATTTGTTGATCTTTTTTTTAATATTGTGGTTTAATTGACGTTTAGACATTTAATTATTAATAATAAAACATAGTCTACCATAGATGTAGTAAGCTTTAAGCCGTAAGAAATTAACCAATTATGATTGAATTTAGAGAAGAATAACGAATTTGATTGGTTGATTGAGACACAAACAAAGCGTAGATAGGTACAGTAGGACCTCTTATTCTACGATCCTCTTATGCCACTTCGATTGTACAGTCAACGTCTTTTTTTTTAAATAAAATTTATTTGTCAGTCTTTCACATTTTTTTCAGGATGAAAGGTTACGATACCAACGAAGAAGTAACGATGTTATATATATGTCACAGATGTCTATACTCTTTAGTATAAACATCTGTGATGTATGTACATACATGGCTTTGAGGAACAAAGAAAGAGAGAGAGAGAGAGAGAGAGAGAGAGAGAGAGAGAGAGAGAGAGAGAGAGAGAAGAAAAAGAAAAAACCCATCTGTTTTTCTGTGCAGAAATATACACATGCACGCATACTCCAACGTCACAGTGATATCATGCACTGGAACTATGCATTCCTATATCTTGCCTATAAAAATTTAGCAAAAGAATATCAAGCCGTTCTGAGAATAAAACGTGGAGTTCCGAAATTAGAATAATAATACAAGCTAACTTAAAGAACCAATGAAAATGCTTGTTATAATGAACGGGACGTTACGTAAAATTGCAATTCACTGCGATTTATTCACTCGTTCTTCTGTGTCTGATGGGAGTCGCTACTCGAAAGTAGGCTTTCAATTGCGCTGTCCTGTTTCCTGGTCGTAGTAAACTTGTTTGACTCAGCCTCTATGCGATCGCACTTAAGATTCGGATCTATCGGATTCGACACGGAATGTATAGAAGCATTAGGTTGAGCGGACACTGGTCGTTGACGTGCACGAGTGCAGCATCAATTTCCGGACCATCACTTTCGTCTGTAGTCCGGAAAAATTGTCACAACTCTTCGAGAATTTGGCCGCGTAATCCGAGCCTGCAATTAAAGATATTAAAGATGAATTTAAAAATGACACTATACATTCTTTTTCACTCTGATGAATCTAATTTAAAAATGAATAATCTCTCTGGAGTATGAAAGGTTCACTCACCAACTTTAAGACTATTTTGTCCATTTTTATTTACGATGGAATTATTATCAATTGATACTGGTGGCTGCTTCTCTTTGCCTCGGACGAAACTCATTGTCTCAACCAAGCCATATTAGCTAACAGATAACCGTGTGATTAAACCGTTGAAATAATTCCACCTCGTACTGCCTATGTTTTTGTAAAGATTCGTACTTCTCTTCGAAGATTGGGCACTCGTATAAATGTGTGCAGACTAGGTCTCCTTCAAATCTATAAATAAACTGAATATATATGGTATATAATTTTGTACATGTCACAGAATCACAATTATGCATTAAGAGAAGTTACGCATACAAATATTCCTAAAGAATTGATAAATGCATCAGTGGTGAACAGTAGATTTGTCCAGTAGCTACTTGATGCTGTTGCGTAGAGACGAAATGATGATCGAAGTAAATGTACATAATTGGTACTTGTGGGTGAAATTGCGCCTGATCACTCATATGTATTCTGAGCACTTCGTTAGTGAAATTAATTGCTCGACTATAGTTTTCTCTTCTCATATTTCTACCTCGATTGTTGCGGTGTCCATAATCAAATGACTCGTTCCAAGATCGAAAGAACAACTTTCAACTTGCCAGTGTGAATAAAAATATACCAGTATTTTAATCATGTGCATTTATTTTTAAACGAGCAGAAGTGGAATCAGATTAAGCCTGATATTACTAAGCGTGATACGGAGAACAGTTCAACAATAAAATTAAAGCCAGGAGTATGGACAAACGAAATTGCGATCTTATTTTTTCAGCAGTCTCAACTTTCATGTGCATTTGTTTTTAAACGAGCAGAAGTGACTCTATCTCAAAATGACACAATATACACAATCAAAATAACAGGATCGTGTAAGTCCAAAAAATGTTCTAATATTTTTCGAGGATACGCGCAAAAACAAACTGCAATTGAAGGTTTAACTATTATCGTAACACGAGACACTCGTTGCGACAAACATGAAATGGTTAAACGACCCTTAAACGCCAAACGACGAATAAACATTCAAAAAGACCTCAAAGCAGAAGGCTTCTCTGAATGGCGGAAAAGAAAAGCAAGAGAAATGAGACCCAGCGAAGTTGAACCATCAATCTTATCGAAAAGCACTGTACTTCGGCAAGCGCATATGGAAGGAGTAAACAGAGAACTCGGAGTAAAAGAAGACGACGGGCGAGATTCGATTAAAACGATAGCAAAAATGTCACTTAAATTTGAATTCGCTGGATTAGTACATGAGATTGGATTTTCCCACCATTTCATGTTTTTTATAGCACTCCAGCTCAATTGTACGAAAACTAAAACTTGTACCGAAACGGTAAAAAATCCGCCCACATCTTTTTTTATACGCCATTGTTATCAATTTTGATAATACAACCATTTCTGTGAATCAAATGCTATCGGAGAAACATACCACCGAATTTATTGAATATTGGCTAAGGCAATGGCAGCAAAGCGATTATCCTAAACCCAAACTGTTGAGGTCGTGGTTATATTCCAAAAGGTTATGCACTGTATATAAATATATTTATTATAAAACTGTATCGAGAGCGTAACAAAAAGAATACATCATTATTAATATGTTAATAAGTAAGAAGACGACCAACCACAGACATCTATACTATAACTAGACCGTTAACTTCCTTAAATATTAGACCTAAAAAGTGACCCCGAAAAATATGTTCAACATTAGTAGGATAGAGAAAAAGAGGGGATAGATATATAATATGGCTACTACAGAAAACTCGTGTGTGAGTGACATTGCTTTAAATTCAACCAATCAGCGTGACTGTCATCCTACTAATGATAACGCATGCGCATAAGTTTTGTACATACTTTTCGGTGTTATGTACTTTGCCGGAGTTAGCAGTCTAGTTGTATAAAAGTCTGTGCTACCAACGAAAAAAGTAGTGCAAGTAACCTTAACAAAAAAAAAAAAAAAAAAAAAGAACTACGATTATTAACCAGCTAGAGTTACCAACATAACTAATACATACTGTTTGATTGTTCCTAACACGCTTCCACAATCGAAGCATAGACATTAATATTAATTTTTGTTTTTTCTTAATTCTAAATTATATCTAAACTTATCAAACTGTTTGCCAATTAAATTTTTTGTTAATACATTCGCAGTTTGTTCTTTCGTAGGAATATATTCAACTGAAATCAACTTATCATTCACTAAATCTTTAATAAAGTTATATTTAACATCTATATGCTTTAATCGTTTATGTTCCCATCTTTTAGTTAGTTTAATACATGACTGATTATCTTCATAAATAACAAAATTTGTTTTTTGTAAAGCCAAAGTCATTAAGGGGGGAACCTAGTTTAGAAGGCCCTATTTTCCGTAATTTTTTTCTAAATAACTATACAATCAATCATTTCAAAATTTTAAGGGTGCTTTATTACATATTTCAACATAATAAAAAATATTTTTTCATTAAAAAATATTATTTTTTAATGGAAAGATGGAGCCGTGTTTGTAGCGCCAAATGATTTTTGGGTACACTCTGGCGGTCGTAATTTTTATCTGAAACGAAAAAACCAAATATTTTCTTTAATGGTATATAATTACCTTCTATTTGAACTAAAAAATTCAAAGAAAAGCAAAAATTGAAAAATTTGTATACAATTTTACCAAAAATTGCGATTTTCGCGAAAAAATTTCGATCTTTTTTTAGCAAAAAATTAGTTTAATTTAACTTTTTCCAAAATTTTTTTAGTTTATATAGAAGAGGCACTTATTATCTACAAAACAAGCCTAGAAACAATTCGATCGGTCGATTAGATTTTTCTCTATCGTGTATCCAAACTCAGAAAACATAGTTTTGAGAAAAACGCGTTTAAAGTTTGGGTACACGATAGAGAAAAATCTAATCGACCGATCGAATTGTTTCTGGCTTGTTTTGTAGATAATTAGTACCTCTTCTATATGAACTAAAAAAATTTTGGAAAAAGTTAAACTAGATAGATAGCATATTTATTGTTTCCCCTTGGGGTTTACAACTCGATACAAAATTTCCTTAACCTAACTTACCGCTAAACTTATCCTAACTTAACCTAGCTGTTGTTTGGAGAGCCTGCGATCGTGGGCGACCCTTCTATATCCCCCCCCCCAATCACATACCTACACACACACACCACTCTCTCTTTGCCGGACTTCCGCTTCCTCTTGCCTTAAAACTTCATTTTCCTTTCTCTTTTTCTACCCCTCGACTCCCTTCTCTCCTTTCATCCTACCATTCACTCTCATTCTCTCCCCCTCGTTCATTCTCATTCCTACTACTCTCCTCCCTCCTATCCCTCTCTCTCTCCACTTCCCTCATCCATTCCTCTCCCTCCTCCTGCTTTCCCAGAACCCATCTCACATTATCCTGCCAGCTCCTCTCTCCTCTCTTCCAGTTCCTACAACCCTCCCATACATGCTCTCACGTTTCCTCCTATCCTCCACATAGTCTACATTGTCTTTTCCCCTCCTCTTCCAGTACCTACTCTTCTTCATCTCCCCCCAATCTAAATGTGGCCACCCTTCTCTATCTGCTCTCTCCCCAATCCTTCTTTAAATATCCCGGTATCCCTTCCCCCTTAACTTCCTTATACCATCTATTAAATCTTGCCTCCTCCATCCTTCCTCTTCTTTCTTTCCTCTGTCTCTCTCTGTCTCTATCTTCTATTCCCTTGTACCAGTCCTCCCCGGTCTTCTCCTTTTCTTCCATCTCCTCCATTCTTATCTCTCTATCTTTAAAAAATCTTTTTCTTTCCTCCTCCCACTTCGACCTCTCCTACTTTGCTCCTATCCCTTATCTCTTCTAAACACCTCCTTGCTAACTCCCCCCTTCCTTCCCTTAATCTTTTCTCGTAGCCCCATACTCTTCTTCCCGCTCTCACTCTTATTTTCTCCCTCTGTAGTTCTTCCCTTATCATGTATCCCGGTGTCCTGATGTCTACTCCCAGCACCCACCTTAAATATCTCTCCTCTATTCTCTTCATCCCCTCCCTCTCTTTCCATCCCCATATTTTTTTATACCCCAATACTGTCCATATCAGCCTGTCAAAAAGCCATATCCTCCTTCCTCAATTCCTTCTAAATCTTCTCTTTCCTATCCTCCATACTTGTCCCATTATTGATGCCGCCCTCCTAACCCTGTCCCTCACTTGTGCCTGCTGTCCCCCATTCCTCTGTAGCGTATATCCTAAATACCTATACTCTTTTACCTCCTCCACCTTCCCCTTCCCTTTCCCTCTCCAGCTCCTCTTTGACATCCTTCCTCCCCTCCCTCTCCTGAATCTCATGATCTTTGTCTTCTATATTCATATTCGTCTTCATATTCTATATTCACTTCCAGCACCTTTCTATCCATATACCTCTCTAGCCTATCTTCATTCCTTCCTCTTCTTCCGCCACCAGCACCAAGTCACCCGCATACACCAGCGTGTATATTCTCTCTCTCCTTAACGTAACCTCTCCCCACTTTACTTTTCCCATTTCTTCCTCCAGATCTGCAATCAATATATTGAATAACATCGGGCTTAGTGGGCATCCTTGCCTCATCCCCCTCCCCGTCCAAAAACTCTCCCCCATTCCCTGCTCTACCCTTACCCTACTTTTTGTCTCTCCCAGTACCTCCTCTATCCTCCTTATCAATCCTTCTCTCACTCCCCGCCGTCTCATCATTTCCACTACTATCCCTCTATCCGCCGAATCAAACGCCGCCTTTAGGTCAACGAATAATGACACCATCCCTTCTTTTCTCCCCTCCAATTGCCTCCCTATCAGATAATTCAGTACGTATATATTATCCATCGTCCCCGTCCCCTTTCTAAATCCCGTCTGATTCGGCGGTACAATTCCTTTCACCTCCACTTCTTCTCTCAGTCTCTCCGTTAGTATTGCCGCATACACCTTATATAACGTTGGCATCAGTGTCACCCCTCTGTAGTCTCCCACTCCCTCTTCTTCCTCCTTTTTTACTATTGGTACTATCACCCCCTCCTTCCATCTCTCTGGCAACCCTTCTCCTCCCCATACCCTATTACAAAACTCCCATGCCCACTTTAACCCCCTTCCCCCGTACGTCCACACTTCCCCTGGTATCCCATCTATTCCTGCTGCTTTCCCATTTTTTATTCTCCCTATTATCCCTCTAAATTCTTCTAAGCCTATCTCTTCCTCTTCCTCCTCCTCCCTCCTCGTCTCCCTATACCCCCTTATCACCCTTTCCTCAACTCCCCCCAGCAATCTCATAAAGTGTTACCTTCACTTCTCCATCTCGATATCCTCATTCATTCTCTTTTCCTCTTTTCTCTTTTCCTTTTACCTCTTTTCCTCTCCTTATTTACTACATTCTCTCCTTATTTACTACATCCCACACTTCCCCCTCTTTCTTAATTTTCCTTGCCCTTTTCTCCCATTTTTCACTATCTTCTCTCCTTTTCCTTTCACACAATTCCTTATACTCCCTCTTCTTCTTCTTATACTCTCCCCCTCCACTCCTTCCTTTCGCCAAACCCTTAGCTCTTTCTTCACCTTTCTCTTCCTCTCCCTACACTCCATGTCCCATCAACCTCCTTCCTCTTCCCTCTTCCTTTATCGCCTCCTTTATCTTTCTTTCCATTTCCTCCCATCCTTCATTTTTCTTGCCTCTTCTTTCTATCTTTCCCATCTTTTCTCTGAACTTCTTCTTTCCCTCTTTATTCCATACCTTCCTCCAGAACCTCTCTCTCCTTTTTCTCTCCTCTCTACCTCTTCCTTCTCCTCTTACCCATATTTCTATCGGGTGATGGTCTGAATCTATCTTATCTCCCACCCTTAAACTCCCTATCTTTTCCTCCACCTTCTCATCTCCTATCACATAGTCAATCACCGTGTCCCCCTTCTCTCTTGTGAACGTGAACTCCTCTTCCTCATCTCCTTTAGCCCTTCCGTTCATGATTCCCAGCCCCTATTCCTCTAAAAATTCTATCAGACATCTACCTTCCCTATTCTTCTTCTTATCCTTTAATCGCCTTCCCTTCTCCTCCTCCTCCTCCCCATCTGCTCTTCCTCCCTCCTCCGCCGTCCTCGTATTGAAATCCCCCCTATTAACGTTTTCGTTCCCTCTTCTTCCACTCTCACCCATCTCTCTAATTCCCTTGTCATCCTCTCTACCCCCTCCCCCACGTACTCCTATCACCCTACATCTTTCTTCCCCCCATTTCACCCTACCCATCATACCTTCCACTTCCCCTTCTATCTCACTTCCTTTTTCCATCCACTCTTTCCTTATATCCATCAACATACCTCCTTTAGGCCTCTCTCTCTTTCCTTCCCTCTTTGCCAATTGTATCCCCCATTTTAGCTCATTCGGTAACCTCTTTTTCATTGTCTCCCAACCCTTCTCATCTAACCACGTCTCCGATAACACCACCACATCCCACTCCCTCAACCCTTTCCAGAATTCTTCATCTTTTTTCTTCAAACCTGTCACATTCCAAAAAACCACTCTCCATCCTCTCTCTTCTCCTGCCCCTCCCTCTTCCTCTCTCCACTCTTTTTCTGTTTTGTTCCTCTCCTCATCCTATTCCCCAGTTTTCTCCTTGCTCCTCTCTTCTTCTCCTCCTTTCCTCATCTATCAAACCTCCCTTTTCCTCATTCCATCTCGACCATTTATCCTCTATTATCATCCTCCCGTACCCCATCCTTATCCTCTTTCCTGCCTTGTCCTCCATTTTCTCCTATCTAATCTCTTCTATTTTCCATCTCATCCTCCTTTCCTACCATGTCCAGTCTTCCAAATTTTTTTCTTTTCTCCCCCTCAGCCCGCTCTTTTTCTTCCATATCTCCCTTCTCTGTTCCTCATCCTCTAGCCTCACTAACACCATTTCCCTATCTTTTTCCGTGTCACCTCCTAGTCTTTTTACCTCCTTTATCTTCACCTCTACCCCTATGTCCCTTAAGATCTCCTCCACCACCTCCTTCTTTTTCCCTTCCTTTACCTTTGCTTCTCTTATTATTATGTTATTCCTTCTTTCTTCCCTATCTTTCATCTCCATCTTCCTTTCCATCTTCTTCACCCTTCTCACCATTTCCCCTCTTTCCCCTTTTCCTTTCCCCCCGTCCCCTTCTTCTCCTTTTCACTTATCTGTTATCCTTTTCTAATTCTATTACCCTCTTCTCTAATCCCTTAATATAATTTTTTAATTCTTCTCTCTCCTCCTTCCATCTCTCTTCTATTCCTCAACTCCTTTCTCATCTCGTTTATCCACCCCTTCATTCCCTCTCTCATCATCCCCTCCATTTCTTCCTTCTACCTCCTCATCTCCTCTAACCCTCTCTCTTTTTTCCTGTCCGGAGATTTAGCCGTTTTTCTACTTTTAAAGAATATCCCCTCTTCACTTCCTTCCCATTCCTCTCTTTCTCTTTATCCAATCCTCCATATTCCTCTCGCTCCCTCTTCTCTCCTTTCCCAGCTTCCCGATTCTCCCTATACCTTCCGCCATTGATGCTTCTCTTTCTTTTCTGTTATCTCGCGCCTTTCTATTTTCTCCTTACGCCCCCTACGTTCACGCCTTATCCGCTTATTATCCGTCTTATCCTTCTGTCTACTCCTTCCTCTATGCCTAAACGTTTTGCCCACTTACCCTTCTTCACTATTCTATCCTCTATGCCTAACTGTCACTATTCTCCGTTGCCTGTTGATCCTCTTTTCCTCCCTATACCTCGCTCCCTCTGCTCTCCTCACATTCACCCGTCACTCTCACTCTTCCTCTTTCACCCTCACACACTCTCAGTCCTCCTCTCTCACTATAACCTTGTACACTTTACTTGAAGAAATTTCTCACTCGCCACGTGTCACCACTGAACGCACCGGAAGCGGAAGTCAAGTTAAATTAAACTAATTTTTTGCTAAAAAAAAAGATCAAAATTTTTTTGCAAAAATCGTAATTTTTGATAAAATTATATACAAATTTTTCAATTTTTGCTTTTCTTGGAATTTTTTTAGTTCAAATAGAAGGTAATATACCATTAAAAATAATATTTGGTTTTTTTTGTTTCAGATAAAAATTACGACCGCCAGAGTGTACACAAAAAACATTTGGCGATACAAACATGGCTCCATCTTTAAATTAAAAAATTAATATTTTTTAATGAAAAAATAATTTTTATCATCATTTGATAAATTTTTATATATTGGAAGTTTTTTAGAAGGGAAGGAAAGCGAAACGCGCCGCGCGCTCCTGCCATAAAATCAGATACCTGCCCGACGCGTGACCCTTCTTAAAGCTTTAACTCAAAAAATACTTTGAATTTCAGTTTAAAACTTTAAGGGAATATTCTTCAGGAGTGCTACTATCGATTAAAATAACTTTTGAAAAATCGATATTTTTGAGCCTACAAACCAGGTTCTTTCCTTAAGCAGATTTATTAGCCAAATCCCTTCACGAGCTGCTTCTGCGAGGGCAACGTATTCGGCTTCTGTTGAGGATACAGCCATTGTACTTTGTTTCTTCATATTCCAGCATACAGTGCTTCCAAAGATCTTGAACAAGAAACCGGTGGTTGATTTCCTATCTATTTAATCACCGGCCAATCAGAGTCTGCGTATCCAATTAATTTAGTTTTATCATTTTTGCAATAAAATAGTTCATAGTCCAGAGTTTCCTTTATGTATCTGAGAATTCTTTTAAGTGTTTTCCAAAGTTGATTATTTAGTTTGTTTTGCTCTCGACTACATAAATTTACAGATATGCTGATATCAGGACGTGTACCAAGCATTACATACATCAGGCAACCAATTAATTCACGTATAGGTTGCGACGATTTTTTCCGGCGGATGGAAATGGGAAGGCAAACAGGAGAGTGGCTTTGCCGATGAATTGCTGTCTAAAAAAGAGAACGAAAGGCTAGGGGACGCGCCGGGCAGGGAACGAGAATGACGGGGTTCCGGCCGCGATGTGGCGGGCAGGAGAATCTGCGCGAGATATCAACCCTGGGCGCCAGGCGCGATCTTTCACGCGCCAAGTCACAAAAATTCGCGAGAATCGCTAATCGCTACCCAAAATTCTCCGTCCGTCACGGCTGGCTAGCTCGCCTAATGATAGAGGGGAGGGACATGTTTGAGAGGTACGGTTTCCGAAGGAGGATCCGAGGACTTTAGGCGGAGACAAGGGGAGTCCCTTTCTCCAAAAAAAAGAACACGAGAGTTAGTGTGAATATAGAAAAGTCGTAACAAGTTTATTGTGGGTGCTTTCCATCTATGTATACGCTTGTGTTAGCTTGTGTGAACTTATGTCAACTGGAGTTAGTAACCTTAAATACAATAAATGGAAAGCATTTTATGCGCAAAAGTTGATGCGCACAATTATGTACATCGAGCATAAGAGAGCATAAGAGAAAAAGTTAATTTCACGTACATATAAAATATTTTGTACATAAAAATTATAATTTCGTAATATAAATATATAAAGGTATGTAAATTTATAATCATATTTATATATTTTACATATATATATATATATATATATATATATATATATATATATATATTAATATATATATATATATTAATATATTTTACATATATATATATATAATCATATTTATATATTTTACATATATATATATATATATATGTAGAATATATAAATATGATTATAAATTTACATACCTTTATATATTTATATTACGAAATTATAATTTTTATGTACAAAATATTTTATATGTACGTGAAATTAACTTTTTCTCTTATGCTCTCTTATGCTCGATGTACATAATTGTGCGCATCAACTTTTGCGCATAAAATGCTTTCCATTTATTGTATTTAAGGTTACTAACTCCAGTTGACATAAGTTCACACAAGCTAATATATATATATAATTAGAATATATATATATATATATATATATATATATATATAATTAAAATATTTATTTTTGTAAAATAAAAATCTCTATTTGAATATAATTTAATAATAAATAATATTTTTCAACAGATGAATGAAGATAATTTTTTTATTAATGAAATTTTGGAAAATAGCAATGATGATGACGATAATATCGATAGCAGCAGTACTAGTTCATCAGATGATAGCAGCAGTACTAATTCATCAGACTATAATCCACTATTAGAAAATGATATTTACGAAGAAGATTTGCTGTTTCCCCTACTTCATTTTTTAAATAATGATCGTAGGCGACAACGTGTAGAAAATTTTCTTCATGTAGCACGTGTAAAAAGTAATGAAAAGTTTAGAGAGGATTTTAGATTGACTCGTCCAATTGTATATCATTTACTAGGTAATTATTAATATTATATTAATTTTATAATAAATGATATATTTGTGATAAACTAATGTAAAATTAATTACCTATATTCTTTACAGAATCTTTAGAAACAAGTGGATTTATATTCCAAGAATTTGGAAAAGAAAAGAAATCTGCGGAGTTATATTTACTGATGACTCTTTGGTTCCTCAACAATAAAAAACCACATCGAACAGCTAATCTCTTTAACATGTCAATATCATCTGTATTTCGCATTATATGTCGAGTTATTAATTGGCTAGTTACTTTGGTGCCTGAAGTTATTATATAGCCTGAAGGAAATGATACAACCAAAGTACCTCGTAAATTTGAAGAAATAGCAGGCATTCGTAACTGTATTGGAGCCATAGACGACTCTCATATTTTTATTAATAAACCTGAAGAAAATGGTAGGGAATATTTTAATAGAAAACAATGTTACTCAATTCTTTTACAAGCTGTTACCGATAGCAACATGAAATTACTAATGTATATTGTGGCGATCCAGGATCTTTTCATGATGTTCGTATGTTGAAAAGATCAGAGTTATTTCAAGTTGCTGAACTGGAAAGAGAAAATATTTTTCCAAATAATACGTTTTTAGTAGGAGATAAAGGTTATAATAGAATAGCAAAAAAATAGATTGTCTCTCCTTTTAAAGATAATGGTAATCTTACAATAGAACATGTAGAGTTTAATAGAACAGTTTCAGCAACTAGAGTAATAGTTGAAAGAGCTTTCGGTATTTTGAAAGGCCGATTTCGATAATTACAAAAACTACCGTTACGTGATACTCATTTTATGACTCGAATCATAATAGCATATTGTGTACTCCATAAACATGCTTAAATAACGGAGATATTGGGGTCTTCCCCAAAATCTTTTTTTATATTGAAGGAAACATAGAACAAAATGAGGAAAACGAGCAGAGAAACGAAATTGAATAGGTAGGAAACCTGGATCGTCGAACATTATTATTTCGAGAAATGTATCCTCATAATAATTAATCATATAATAATTTAAATTTTCTTATCTATTGATTTAAAATAACTTATACTTGTATAAGAAAAAATAATATATTATACAAATACCATACAAACTTACAATATTTCCTAATGACTATTAATAGCAAACATGTGATATCACATAATTCCAGTCTCATAATTTCAGTGCAGTAACATATCTATTATTTCTATTCAGAAAATATATTTTTGTCTCTTATATATAAAAACAAATGACTCAGAAAATGTTAATATAAAAAAAATTAACACAAATATGACTATATTACTTTAATTAAAAAAATTAACATAGATAAAAATTATCACAAATGACTATATTATTTTAATTTATATATAATATATTCTCTCTCTTTCTCTGTAATAATTTAAAAAAAAATATATATATATATATTATATAAAGACAGAGAGAAAGTAACATATATATCTAATAAACCATGCAAATATCTACCTTTTAAAATGCAATGGTTTTATTATATAAATATATAAATGTATTCTGAGTCTTAAAAAAACAATTACGTACAAAATTAATAAACTTGGAAAGTTACAACATAAACACAAGTATTTTTAAACTTAAGGGGATACCGAAGCGTCGGCCGAACTCATACGCGGTTTTGAGCGCCGCCTTGAAAGAACTAAAAAAGTATTACCGACGCAGTCGGCATGAGAGTGAGCGAGACAGCAATAGGAGCGAGCGAGATAGCAATAGGAGCGAGCGAGACGGTAATAGGAGCGAGCGAGACAGTAATAAGAGCGAGCGAGACTGCAATAGGAGCAAGCGAGACAGTAATAGGAGCGAGCGAGAGAGGAATAGCAGCGTGCAAGGAAAGGCTCGAGCCTCGAGTTTTTTCTGCCAGCTGCTATGCCCCTCTCGCTCGTTCCTATTATTGTCTCGCTCGCTTCTATTATCTCTTTCGTTCGCTCGCGAAGAGATATTTGTTGTGTAGTAATAATATACACTGATGCGTAATCTTTGTTACATGTGTCGTTTCCAATTGTTATAAAGAAACGACTTTTTTTCTCGACCAAAATTTCGTCGCAAGGCTGAACGTAATGTAGAGGACTAATAGGCATATACAAAATGTGTGTAAACAAATTAAATTTGAGAAATATATGTATATAATATAAACATCTAATGTCATACTTATTTTTATATCTTGTTGTGCCTCCGGGAGGGGGCACAGGATTTTTTCGGGATCGTTCAGGGAAGGCCGGGGATACGGCGGGCAGTGGCCTCTTTTTATTTTAATTTCTCTCTTTTTCAATATCGTGTATTCGCTTTTTTATTATCCTCTTTATTTGTAAACAATAAATAACATTTTAATTAAGTCTATGGTACGATATTTAGTCACTGCTCCCAGCGAACGTTATGTCACTCGCGTTTATTATCGGTTAAAGTGAGAAAGCGGTATCTCTCGTATGCTCTGTCGCACAGGTAGTCTGATACGCGTCGACTTATCTCCGGCGCGCGTATATCTCTTAGTTATTCGTGTATGACTCTGTTGAATCTGGTCAACAGCTGCCCGTGACGATTATTACTCGTTAGGTTCTAATCAACGACTGCCCGTCGCTTCATCGTGGCGGGTGCTGAGCTTCCCTCCGAACTGCATGGTTTTTCGGAGGGGGTCCCTTAGCAACATGACCAAATATGGTTATGTTGCTGAATTCGCGTTTTAGTGCAGGCGAGGAAGTTCAAAGTCGAATTTCCTCGCTTGTACTTTTAGCAATTCGGTGACACCTTTCCGGTTTCGTGTTCGCGCTCGGTCTCGGGCGCGCGAGACTCGCTGCGTCAGTGGTTCGCGCGATTATCGCTTCGCTCGCGATGCATTCCTGCATCAATATAATTATATGTATATATATATATATGTATATATTCATTAAGTCTGTAGCCTTTTCTGGGGCTATAACAATCTATATAATAAATACAAATAAATTGTTAAACTTTTTCTTTTATAGTATTATATATATATATTTGTAAAATAAATATTTTATCATACTTGATATCTCTTAGCACTTTACACACGTCTACTTCATCTTGTACGTGGCTTCATTATATCATGGCTTTGCATATGCAAAATATACAATAAGTAGGAACAAAATATGTTACAATATTTTTTGAGAAATATGTATATATAACACATATATAATGTCATACACTTTTCTTATTTTTATCTGTATGTAATATAAATGAAAATAAATTGTCTATTAGAAATACAATTAGATATTGAATATAAAATTATACTTTTTTTGTATTTTATACCATAATGAATGAAATTTTAAAACGTATTTTTATAATAGCATTCAATATATATTGTTACGTCCTTCTTCAATCTTTGCGTAGTCGCGCGAAGACACTTCTTACACACACTCACTCTCACTCGCGCCGAGAATAAATCGACTCGTGTAAATAAGAAATAATCTTTAATACCACGATCCAATACAATGCACAAGTTAAATACAAAAACGTATGCATGCAGAGCCAAAAGATTCGACAATCCGCGCACGTCAACGGCTCAACCCAAATCAATCTTTTTTTTTAAAATATATCACCGGAAACAAAACCAAGCGGTTGTCAATAAACAATCCTCCAACGAAGACATTCAGCGGATGCCGAACCAGGGACGTAACATTTGCCCTCCTTCTTCAAAATTGTCGTCCCGACAATCAGAAACAAAGGGCTATCTAAAGCTGTTCTTGATCTGAGTGCTCCGATGTCGACCTCAGAACTCTAACGAATATGCCTGTACTACCCTGGGCTCCTGCCACAGGTTACCGTATAATCCGCCACATTTAATCCCGTCGCACATACACACACGTCGACTACAGGGTATCGACGAGCCATCCTGCCCTACCCTGGGCTGCTGCCTCAGGTTACCGAGCAATTCGCTGTTTGAACCCAATCGACTTCCGAAGTTCTTTCCGCTACGTCCAGGTTTCCCTGCGACTGTGAGGAAATCTTTGAACAAGAGGAGGGTATTCTTCGTGGACCCAACGTCCCCGAAGAGGCTCCCCAAGTCCCTGTCTCGACATTTGCCCTATGACCCACGGGAAAACCACGGATCAAAAACCGTGGGTGAGGCAGTCTTCTTAGGATGACAATTTCCCTCTCTTTCCTAAATTTAGCTCGCTGCTCAGCTCAACCGCTTCAGTCAAAAATTCCTTCCTTAAGGCAATCCTCTTTCCAAGACAAAGACTCTAAGAAAAGAAAAGATATTACGCAGTAACTTAATATTACTTAATACTACACGCAATCATTCTACCTAACACACTATACACCAAACGATCCATAAATTAGATTCCGGACTCCGATTTACTTCACTCTAAGGTTCTTTCGAGAAAAGAAGCTAATCGATCTGCATGCACTATTTTCTTTCTGTGCCGAGATGTCTTTTGAATACAATAAACTACTTCGCTTAATTTTTTCACTATTAAATACGGACCCTCCGAATTGCTTTGCAATTTTTGAGCCTTTCCTTTACTTCTGCAAGGATTAAACAGCCAGACTCTCTCTCTCTCTCTCTCTTCAAAAAGAACTCCTCTAACTTTTCGATCATACCGAGCCTTCATTTGTAAAGATCTCAAAGCCATACGTTCTCTAACACCGGAATGAATCTCTTCTAACTTCTCTTTCAAATTTTTCACAAAATTTCTCTTTAGAGATAATCTCTCCTCATAAAATCTCGGACTGCCCTGTAATAAATCCATAGGTAATCTAAGCTCTCGAGCAAAATATAATTCTGCAGGGGTCACTCCAGTGGTGTCATGCTTTGAAGATCTGTATGCTAACAGAAATATACGAATCCATCGATCCCAATCTTTCTGATTCTCTGAAACATATTTAGCTAAATAATTTATTATTATTGTCTGATGCTGACGCTCAACCTGTCCATCAGATTGGGGATGCAGAGCAGTTGTTCTCGTCTTCTTGATTTCAAGAAGATGCATTAATTCAGAGAATAATTGAGATTCGAAATTTTTTCCTTGATCTGTATGAATCTCAATGGGCACTCCATGAAATCATCCACCGTCTTAGCTCTAATATTCTTTATAGGGTAGGCTTCTACCCACTTCGTGAAGCAATCCACAATGACTAGTAGATACTTATTCCCTAATGTCGTTAATGGAAGAGGACCAAGGATATCCATCTGTACCCTTTCCATCGGAGAACCAACGTTATAAATCTGAAGAGGGGATTCCCTTTTCCTAAAGGACCTTTCCTCAAAACACAAATTTTACACGTCCTACACCATTCTTCAACATCCTGCTTACAAATCGCTCAAAAGAATCGTTTTCGAATCTTCCCTAAAGTCTTATTTACCCCAAAATGACCTCCCAACGGAGAATCATATGCTTGCTCCAAAATCTCCTTCACTCGACTCCGAGGAACTATCAATTGAAGAAAACCGGATTTGAGATTCGAGGCTTCCCATCTTTTAAAACCAACAAGTCCCAATATGACCAACAAATCTGTGCTGGTATATCTCCAACAGGAATTTGCGAACGAGCTGGTCTCTGTACCGCTTCTTTTCCTTGCAATATAAATGAGATGCTCAAATCCGTCCGTTGTGCATGACGCCACTCTCCAAGGCTCTTGTCTTCCAGTACAATTCGAGCGACAGACATCTTCTTTTCCACTTTAGAACAATATCCACAGCCGCTTAACTCACACAATTGTCTGGATAATCCATCGGCATTCTGATGAGAAAGCCCTTTCCGATAAATAATTTCAAATTTATACTGTTGGAACCTCTCCAGCCAACGAGCCAATTGCCTTTCTAGATCTCTAAAAGACATAAGCCATCGTAACGAAACATGGTCCGTACGAATTAAAAACTTTCGTCCTAAAAGATAATGACGAAAAAATTTAATAGAGTCTACTATCGACAAAAGCTCCCGACGAGTAACACAATAATTCCGTTCTGATTTATTCAGCACACGACTAAAATACGTAATCACTTTTTCACTGCCATCTTGCTTTTGTGACAAGACTGCTCCAATCCCTATATTCGAGGCGTCTGTATCTAGAATAAATTCACCATCCTCCTTCGGAAAGGAAAGAATTGGAGAAGAACTTAGCAATGACTTTAACTTTTCAAACGCCTCTTGACATTTTTCTTCCCACACAAACTTGGCTTTATTCTCTGTTAATGTATACAGAGGTTTGGCCAAAGACGACAAACCTTTTACAAACTTTCTATAATAAGAACAAAATCCGAGAAAACTACGCAATTGTTTTCTGGTATGGGGAATCGGCCAATCTTTCACAGCAATAATCTTTTCAGGATCTGTAGTAACACCCTCCGCAGAAACAATATGACCAAGATATTTTACTTTATTTTCAAATAAAATACATTTCTTTGGATTAATTTTTAAATTTGCTTCTCTTAATCTCGAAAATACAATTTTAAGATTATTAATCATTTCAGTAAAAGTTTTTCCAAAAATTATTACGTCATCCAAATAAACAAGACAAATTTTCGATATCAAATTTCGCAAAACTTTCTCCATTAATCTTTCAAACGTTGCAGGGGCGTTACACAAACCAAAAGGCATAACTGTAAATTGCCAAAGTCCCTTACCAATTGAAAAAGCCGTTTTCTCTTTATCTTCAGGACGGATCTTTATTTGCCAATACCCGCTTTTAAGATCCAGGGTAGAAAACCAAGAATTACCTGCTAATTGGTCAAGAATTTCATCAATTCGGGGAAGGGGATAAGAATCTTTAATAGTCACCGCATTTAACTTCCGATAATCAACGCAAAATCTTATAGAACCATCTTTCTTTTTCACCATAACAGCAGGGGAAACTCATGGACTCTGCGATTCCTCAATCACTCCTCGTGCTTTCATTTTCTTTATATTTCTATCCACTTCCGCTCTCAAATGAATTGGTATTCTACGGGGAATCTGTTTAATAGGGAGAGTATTTTGCACATTTATAACATGTTCAACTGAATTGCAATTTCCCGTAATAATATCCTCAGAAAATATATTTTCGAATTCCCTCAAAAATTCAATAAAATTCTCCCTTTCCAAATTATTCAATCTTTTAGAATTATTATCGAAGAGTTCTTTCAAAGCAACCGGTAAAGGCTCTTCAATTCTAGCTATTTTTCCTTCTATTTCAGAAACTCTAAAGACTGATTCAAACACATTTTCTAAATTCACCATTCTCAAAAAGTCTACTCCTAACAAACATTGGTCATTAATATCAGCAATAATCATGGACATTTGCAAAGAAAATCTTCCCAATTCGACTCTAACTTCTGTTTGAAATTTAACAGGAACTTTCTCTCCAGTGGGATATTTTAAATTAATATTTCCCTTAAAAACTCCATTCTTTGCATCAACAATTTTATTACTCACAATAGACACATCGGAGCCCGTGTCTACCCTGAAAGAACACTTCTTTCCATTAATCTTTCCTTCATAAATAAAATGACCTAAAGTAGTCCTTATACTACTAACATTAAAATTAATTTCCGGGAAATCTCTTTCGCAAGCTGAACCTTCCCCGTACAGCTCGACTAACCCGAGTTTTCCTTTTCTACTGGACAATCTGATCGGAAATGTCCGACTTTCTCACACGTCCAACACTCCTTACGGCCGGCGCCAAATCGGCTGCCTTGCCAATTCCTCTTTTCCTCTTTTCTCTCTCGCTTGTCTTCCGTTTTACTACTCTGCACCACGTTCTTTCTTTCAATAACTTTCTTATTAAAATTTCCTTTCTTCCTTTCAAATCCTTCCCCTTGAATCATTTTAATTGCCTTTGCCCTTTCTATTGCAACACTGAAAGATGTAATATTGTCCAATTACAACGTTCGTTTCACAAAATTATCAAAAATTTCCGAAATAAATTGCGCGCAGGCAATTTTATCACGGACTTCATGCGGACACTCGGGATATGCGAGACGAACTAATCTGTCTAATTCGGAACCCAGTGCAGCCAGATCTTCACCGAATTTTTGCTTTCTATTTGTGAACTGAATGTAAAAGTTTTAAGATAAATATCCGTCCCCAAATCGTAACTCAAGTTTTGATTTTAATTCCGCGAATTCTAAATTTGTTACATTCTGAACTGTCTCTAAAACGGCACGCGCTTTTCCTCTCAAACATGAAGCAAGAGCAACGGTCTTCATCGAGTCATCCCACCCGTTCGCCCGAGCAATTAAATTGAATTGTGAAAAATATTCTCTTAGGGATACCAAACCATCAAACGTATCTGGCTTTAATTTAAAACTTAAATCTGTGCAAACGCGATCCTCACGATTTTCTCTAAAATTTTCTAAACGCGATCCCGAGTCTCCGAAAGTTCTATTATTGGTAGGACTTAGCTGTTGAGTCTGTTGTCGTTGAAGCTGCGCCTGGAATTCAGCCTGTTGTTGTTGTAAAAGCTTCTCAAATTCAGCCCTCTGTTGTCGCTGCTCCTGATGTAATTGGTGGATTTCTTTCATTGTCGCTTATAATGCCGTTGTCTCCGTCCCTGTAAGGGACGTAACGGCTCGTAACCTCTTTCCACCCGACGGGCCAGCGACTTTTGTCTCCATACTCCCTTCTCCAGAAGCCATTTCTTTCTTGACTGATTATCTGTTCTGCGATCCCGGACGAGCCCCCAAAATGTTACGTCCTTCTTCAATCTTTGCGTAGTCGCGCGAAGACACTTCTTACACACACTCACTCTCACTCGCGCCAAAAATAAATCGACTCGCATAAATAAGAAATAATCTTTAATACCACGATCCAATACAATGCACAAATTAAATACAAAAACGTATGCATGCAAAGCCAAAAGATTCACATCCGCGCACGTCAACCCAAATCAATCTTTTTTTTTCAAATATATCACTGGAAACAAAACCAAGCGGTTGTCAATAAACAATCCTCCAACGAAGACATTCAGCGGATGCTGAATCAGGGACGTAACAATATATTATATAAATACATATATTTATTATTATTGTAAATACACGTATTCATAACTTTTTTCACACACATTATGGTATAAAATACAAAATAGAGATAATTATATACTCATGGTATAAAATATAAAATAGAGATAATTATATACTCAATACCTAATATGTATTATAAATAATAAACAATTTATTTGCGCTTATTATATACAAATAAAAATAAGAAAAGTATGATATTAGATATACATATATAGTGTTATATACACTATATATTTCTCAAATTAAACATTGTAGCATATTTAGTTCCATATTTATTGCATGTTTGGCATATGCAAAACCATGATATAATAAAGCTATGTACAAGATGAAGTAGACGTATGCAAAGTGTCTAAGAGATATCAAATATGATAAAATATTTATTTCACAAATATATATAATATTATACATTTATAAAATTAAAGAAAAAGTTTAACAATTTATTTGTATTTATTATATAGAGATAAAAATAAGTATATAACATTAGATGTACAATGTTATATACATATAATTCTCAAATAATTAAATATTTTGTTTATATTCATTGCACACATTTTGTGTTACGTCCAGGCCCGTAGAAAGGATGGGTCAGAGGAAGGGCGTAACAGGAACTGTTCCGATGTCAAAAGTCTTATCGACGAGTGACTCGGTCGAGCGAGCTGCAGGTTAGCAAACAGGTAAACGACGGGTGTCGTTATTACTCTGTTATGCGAACGCTCTCTCTCGGTGGTCCCTTTTTGGTAAGAGAATCGAATCTCTTTTACGCGGGACGGGATCTTGTGTGATCTTTCGCGTGGAGGGAGTGAGGGAGTTAAATAAGTTTACCGATCATTTAATTTTTAAATTAACATTTATTCAATTGATCCCTACCATTATATATATAACTTTATTGATATTATCAAATCCGCCTTAAATTATTTGTACGAGTGTGTGTGTGTTTGTGTGTGTGGATCGCGAGTGTTACAAAAGTACGGAGGTCATCAACCAGAAAAGAAGGGGAACGAGTGCGAGTCTAAAGATTTTATTCTGATTGGTATTTGTACAATAGTTTATAATAAGAAAAAAAAAATAAATAATAAAGATTTACGAAAATGTAATATGTGTTACGGCGCGATTTCGCACACGGTCGTGTCGTCCGATCTATGGTCTCGGTTGGCTCGCGAGAATCGGCGGGTCGGCGCGATTTTAGGCATACTTAGTAAAAGAACAGGGTTGAATAAAGGAGAAAGGAGACGATGAGAGAAAAAAAACAAAAGAGAAGGAAATTAAACTTACTACTTAGGCAGATTGGTTGCGTTTTAGCTGCTGGTGTAGTTGTGGCTCCAGTTGTGGTCTTACTCGGCGGGTGGTCTTTGTTGAGCACTGACTCTAATAGGTTTTAAGACGTAATCGGAACTCCCGCAGTGTAAAACGAATTGCTTGAGTCAGCGAACGACCGAAAAATCTATGCCGAATGAATCTGATGCTGTACTATCGACTGATTTTAATTTTTGGAATGTTCGTAATGCACGAGTCTTCCCTTTTTATATTAAATCTTGAGGGCGTTTTAACAATTTGGGCGGGAGTATTTTTGAGATTTTGACGTATAAAAAGCTGTCGTTCGGTGAGATCCTTCTCCTCCTTATTTTTGATTGTTGCTGATTGGTGGGCTCTGTACGGCCTCTTAGGAAATTTGGAGATTCTTCATTTGGTTATCTCCTGGGATTATGCGGCTGTTTTTATCCATTATTTATTTAGGGGATCTCGCTTTCGGTCCTTTTCGGTCATTTCTTTGAACATCGATTTCAATGTTTAAAACATTTTTTTCGTTCCGCGGCCCTCTTATGACTGGTCGGGCAATTATTGCTTTATCTTTATAGAAGGTAAAGACGTGGAGCCGACAGTGCGTAGCGGCATTATTTGTTTCTTTCTTAGGATTATGCAGCTGTGTTTGTTGATTTATTCATTTAGAGGATCTCACTATCGATCCTTTCCGGTCGTTTCCTTTGAACATCGATTTCAATGTTTTAAAATATTTTTCGTCGCGCGATCCCTTTTATGATTAGTCGGGCGATTATTGCTTCATTTTCGTGGGAGGAAAAACGTGGAGCCGACAGTGCGTAGCGGCATTATTTGTTTCTTTCTTAAGATTATGCAGCTGTGTTTGTCTGTTTCGTTGTTTAGAGGATTTCGTTATTGATCCCTTCCGGTATTTGTTTAGATATCGTTTTTAGTAGGTCTAAACATTATTTAATAATAACGGTTCTTTTTTATTGCGCGACCCGTTTTTTGTGACCGATCGGACGATTATTGTTCATTTCGTGGGAGGAAAAACGTGGAGCCGACAGGACGTAACATTTTGCATGACGATTCCTCCCGCACATGGCTTTGCATGGCAATAATTTTGGTCGAACAAAGAAATGCAACAGAATATGAATATATCATTTGACATATATACATATGGAACGTCAATGTGTAATTAACAAAAAGAAACGTATAATGCCAGTACACGTTAAATCGCCCGTGGCTTTATATATAACATATATAATATAAAATATATTTATAGAATATTTTATATATAGAATAGGCGCCTTCCATCGCCCATTCTCGTAAGACGCAACCATAATGTATGTATTATTTTCGTCTCTCCGAGTACAAAGAAATCAATAATATTGAAGCGCCTTTTCCAATGATTCATTGGATTACCATTTTGGAAAAGGCGACAATTCATTTTCTGCTACAATATTAAGAAAATGTTGCCTCATGTATTCCATACGATTGAAATATTTCTCGTTAGAAGGATTTCCTTCTAATGCTACAGCTGTGGCGAAAGCTGCAGCATAAATTCCACAACATATGCCATCAGGTTGTACTTGAACTTTTGCAAATATTATATCATTTGCACTTATTTGTGGATAACGACGATTAATGTAATTTTTTTCTTTAGACGTCAATTTATCGTATGTACAACCGAGTAAACTGTCGTACACTCGAAGCTTGGTGCTGTCAAAAAATATACATCGCCAGTGATCACTACAATTTTCTCCAATAATTTGTAAGCTTTTGTCGCTACGACTTGCTTCAATTAAATGAGGATATTCTAAATATAGCTTTGTGTTTTAAAATGAGATTTATTTCTTACGACGCGTAAAAATCGGTTCAATAATTCGTCGTTTAGTTTGCAACGTACAGGTAAAACATTGTCTCTTACTAAATTAATAACCCAGTAAAATGGAATTTTTTTGAAGAAATAATTGAACAAATGCTGCAATTTTGTGGAGAGGTGTGTTTTGGGGTGCTTTTTGACATATCAAAAGTCCCCATGCGTGGAAGCTACGGAAAACTCACAGTGGTGACAAAAAGGTCCAAAAAACTGGTTTTTCGTAAATAATTCGAAAAGTATCAAGTTTACGAGCAAAAACATAAATATCAAAATTGTAGTTAATAAAATTCCGCACAATTTGATTTTTTATAGAACTCCGTACAACCAATAGAAGCCGAGATAGAATTTTTAAAAATATGAGTCATTTTGCGACGCGACGAAAACGCGCCCGCGCGTTGTGCATTTTTCGTTAATATCTTGAAAATGGCCATTTGGATCGCAAAATCGTTTAAATGAAAGTTGTAGAGCACTAAATTGCGAATAAATTGCGTTTTTTTTTATTCCTGTGCGATTGATATTTGCGGAGATACGAATATTTAAAACTTTTTGAGTGCGCTGTTAATGGCTAAAACTACAATTTTCGTGTGAAAAAATCGATTATAACTCAAAAAGTACTGACCGTACGTATATAGCATGTATTATAAAGTAATAGGGAATAAAATTTTGGAACTTTTCATGTATATTTAAATTCATTTTGGTAATGAGTGTATGAGATAAAGGCAAGAAAGTTGCAAAATTTGAATTTTGAAAGGTATTTTGCAAAATTGCTCACTTCTGGTTGGCTATAGGCTGTAATAACATATACATTAATTAAAGACAATTAAATTATCTTTAAAATGAGCCGTGGCAGACCCTTTTACGATAAATCGTTTATGAGTTATAGATGTTTAAAAATAAAGGCCAATATACATTTTTATTAAAAATTACAGTTATAGTTCATATACATATATAAATGGTCCGGCTGCGTAAGTCCATCATGAGATGTGTTTTACTAAAAAAAACAGGCATTGGAAAAATGCTGTATTTCGAATAAATTATGCCAAAATTGCATTTTCATTCCTTTTCTTATCTATATCTTCATTTCTGTCAACTTTACAAAGAAAATGCACAGGACCTAAATTGAAGGAAATTTTGTTACCTTCAATTTAGGTCCTGTGGATTTTCTTTGTAAAGTTGACAGAAATGAAGATATAGATAAGAAAAGGAATGAAAATGCAATTTTGGCATAATTTATTCGAAATACAGCATTTTTCCAATGCCTGTTTTTTTAGTAAAATACATCTCGTGATGGACTTACGCAGCTGGACCATTTTCATATGTATATGAACTAATAAAAATAGGTTAAAACTAATTTTTAAAAAATTATTACCCATACGTTTTTGCACTATAACTGTAATTTTTAATAAAAATGTATATTAGCCTTTATATTTAAACACCTATAACTCATAAACGATTTATCGTAGAAAGGTCTGCCGCGGCTCATTTTAAAGATAATTTAATTGTCTTTAATTAATGTATATGTTATTATAGCCTACAGTCAACTGGAAGTGAGATATTTTGCAAAATATCTTTCAAAATTTAAATTTTGCAACTTTCTTGCCTTTATCTCATACACTCATTACCAAAATGAATTTAAATATACATGAAAAGTTTCAAAATTTTATTCCCTATTACTTTTATAATACATGCTATATGCGTACGATCAGTACTTTTTGAGTTATAATCGACTTTTTCACACAAAAATTGTAGTTTTAGCCACTAACAGCGCACTCAACAAATTTTTAAATATTCGTATCTCCGCAAATATCGATCGCACAGGAATAAAAAAAACATAATTTATTCGCAATTTAGTGCTCTACAACTTTGATTTAAACGATTTTGCGATCCAAATGGCCACTTTCGAAATATTAACGAAAAATGCACGACGCGCGGGCGCGTTTTCATCGCATCGCATGACCCATATTTTAAAAAATTCTATCTCGGCTTCTATTGGTCGTATGGTGTTCTATAAAAAACCAAATTGTGCGGAATTTTATTAGCTACAATTTTGATATTCATGTTTTTGCTCGTAAACTTGATACTTTTCGAATTATTTACGAAAAACCGGTTGTTTGTCACCACTGTGAATTTTCCGTAGCTTCCACGCATGGGGACTTTTGATATGTCAAAAAGCACTCCAAAACAGACCTCTCCACGAAATTGCAGCATTTGTTCAATTATTTTTTCCAAATCGTGAAATATCGAGCAATTTTACTGGGCTATAAAAGGAATAACCTGTTTATCGAGAAATTCTTTATGTCTCGCTATATCATCTTCAGTTAGTTCTTCTTTATTTTGTGAATAACTAACAATGATGCAATCGTCATCTTGTTCCGCATTTGTCAGAACAGTAACAGTAGTATTAGTTGCTTCCATTGGTAAAATATTGGATTCGTAACATTGACTTTCTTTGATAATATTTTCGTCTATATTATATTGTCGACGATTTTTTCGACCAGTAAATTTTAGGCTGCTTCTTGAGCTTCTATTATATATTTAGGATTTCTAATAGGCATATGTCTATTATGTCGACTATCCAAGATTTCGGGCAGCATGCAATCATAATAGAAACGTGTTAAAAAGGGCAGCATTTGAGTATTCCAAAATACATTGTTCCTATTAACACGTACTATTTTTAAGCTTCTTGGCGTCCACACAGTAAAAATACAATATTCTCGCTACGTTACACTTAACTGGCCTTGAACTTGATAGAAAAATCGATGTTTTGGATTCATCTTATCTAGATTTTTCTTATCAAAAACGCTTTTTAATTGAGGCAGCGTCTTTATAGCCTCTTCCGCTGTTAAATATTCAGCTGATAGAGGACATTTTATTTCTACCAGGCTATCTTTATCTGAGCCCATTAGGAGAAGCACCTAAGCATGGATTTTTAACATCAATGAATAATCCGCAAGTTTTAATCTCCTTTTTCTTTTTTTTTGTCCAATTTTTTTGCAATTTTTTCCTCTCGCAACTATATTTCATAGCCGCGGTATCGATAGAGGGAGGGAACAAAATGTTCTTTACAATTGCAGCGCAAAATGTCACATGCAAACCGCATCTGGCACAAAATGCAACCAGCTCACGAATAAATCGCCTCTGGGATAATTTTTTAACCAATGTGCCTTGCAAACCGCATCTGGCATAAAATATTGCAACTAGATTACGACTAAATCGCCTCTGGAATAATTTTTTAACCAGTGCGCACATGCAAACCGCATCTGGCATAAAATGCAACCAGCTCACGAATAAATCGCCTCTGGGATTATTTTTTAACTAATGCGCACATGCAAACCACATTTTAATAATAGACTTTATATATACTACTTATATATTTTATTTAGGAATTGTTTTAAAGATATAATTTGAAAAAAAAATGTAAAACAATTTTCATAATACTAATGTTTTAATGGACTTTATGGAAGTCAAATTACGAAATATTATCGTTTTCAAATGATACCAGTCATCACTCAAAAAGTGTGATTAATGACGTTAAAAATCCGTCTTGTGTTAATAGAAATATTTGGATTTTTAGATCAATGGACAATTTCAAGAACATTATAACATTATTTTATTATTTTGATAATTTGATTATTAGAGAATAAAGTATGTGCTTTATAAAAGTGAAAATGTCAAATGGGACATTGTAACTTTCTCTATATATATTATATTATTTAAATAATATTATTATATTTTATATGTATATATTATTTATATATAACTTATGAATCAAAATTCATATTTGATAAAAAATATAAATTTATTGGAAAATAAGATCGCTCTTCTAATGAAATCTTTCATTCGAAAACGATATGCCATAACATATTTGGATAACAATATAATATAATAAATAACATATGATATAACAACATTAAAACAATTCCTTTAATATAAATGAAAATATTAACCTTTTCATCCAGCCTTCCTTGAAGGAAACTCTACGTTGACAGAGAGACAAATATTTCCAATCGTGCTGTTGACCCATAAATAACTAACACTACACAAATAACTTCACTACACAAAACTACACTAAACGATATTAGAGCGTGCATCAGTAATGCCAAATCAGATGCATGGCTCACTCTCCGTATGACACACACACAAGCGCGAGTCGTGTATATATGGCGCCGCGCACGTGCCAAGCTCACATGTAAACGGCTCGCGCTTTGAATGTGTGTCATACGGGCCGTGAGCCGGTTCGGTATCACCGGCGTGCATGTATATTACTCTACGCATGAAATAGACAAGGATAGTACTATTGTCTTTCCTTGTCACAGAAAAAGATTAGAGCTCTGACTATCGCGACACCAGTCAATCTGCTGGTATACTAATCTATTGCTCTTTTTTATCCATTTATCTTCGATTTTCGTATGATAATATGCACGAAAATGTTTTAAAACGAAATTATTTTTACTAGACCTCAAAATCATTTCTAAAAGTTTACATATATTCTTTCATGCATTTCCAAGCGGGAATCTATCTTATTTTGTACGTGCAAATTGTAAAACTTTTATATTAAACATATAACTTTTATATTAAATATATGTATGACTTGACGCTAGCAGTCGATAATTTAAAACTGTAATTTTTTTTCTCGTTTTTAACTGAAAATTGAACACAACACCGGTTTGTTATTATATGTACTTTAATCATGGAGAAGCATTTTTCATTCTGTGCAACCAATTTAATAATTTCGTTTAAAAACTAAACAATCGTTTTGATTGGTAAGGTAGTACGGTACGGTATCCCCTTAAACTTTAAATTTTAAATTTAAACCTTTTAAACAAAAAATGTTAAACTTTAAAAATAAAATAGATTCAAACAAAAATTATTATTAAATGTTTTGATTAAAAATACTACTTCGAAGTTGAACGATATTCTTAATAAATCACATTTTTCCTTTTCAACAGACATTTTTTTCTCGATGTTGATTTATTATTTTGTTCAATTTCAATTCTTCCAACATTATTTTTTTCTTTTTCAAATTTAGCTTTTCTTTTTTTAATTCAAGTTCTTCTATTTTTCTTTTATGATTATTTTCATCATGATTTCTTCTATCTTCATATTTTTGTTGTATAATTTGTAAATGTTCTAACCACTGTTTTTCTAATTCTAACTTTTGGACGAGCTACTTTAGAACCTGTTCCATGTACGTTACGTTTTTTTATTTTGTTTATTTTTACATTACTTGATTCTGTTTGTATATTCACATTCTCTGTTGAGCCTGTTTCATATACGCTACGTTTTTTTATTTAGTTTATTTCTTTATTGTTCTGTATACTATTTGATTCTTTTTCTACAGCAACATTTTCGGAGGCTGTTTCATATATCCTATGTTCTTGGTTTATTTTTATATTGTTCTGAATACCATATGATTCTTTTTCTAAATCATTTGTTAAGTTGTTTATATTTTGGTTTTGAGATTGATTCGATGAAACTGCCTTTAATAATAGTGTATTAAAAGAATTTTCCTTACTAGCACTACCACTTTTATCGCCTAAAATTTCTTGTATTCGTTCTTCAAATTCATCAAGAGCTTTTGAGGCATTTTCACTTGTACGATTGTGATCCTTCTTTTTATTATATGACTTCTTTAAAGCGCTGAACTTCCATCTTACTTCATCACATGTTAACTGCAAATATAAATTACAAATGATAAGCAAATAATATAAAATATTAACATAAATTAAACATATACAGGGTGGACCATTTTAATCCATTCAGTCGAATATCTCGAAAACTAAGCCCGGGAGAGAAAAGTGTTTCAGACAAAAGTTGTATGGTTTCGAGGGGGCCATAAGATGGCACCATTGGTTTGACCTTGAAAAGTCATTTGAAGGTCACGTGAAGATCACTTCAAGTTTTTTAAATGGAACACCCTATATATTTTTACATATTCTTGTAGCTAATCTCGAGAGCTTTCCAAAACACTTATGACAAAGTATTTTTTATTAAGTATTTTTTGAGTTATAAGACTTCAAAGTTGCAGTATTTTGACATAAAATACAAGATATCTCATAAAATATTCATTTTTTGATTATCTTACTCTAATAAAAGTAAAAATGTGTAACTTAGTTGCAAATTCAGATTTTTACTTTAACATAATTATGTATTTTCTTTACACCAATTGATTCGTCTCATTATTCTGTGCATAAAAGTATTAGAGTAAGATAATCAAAAAATGAATATTTTATGAGATATCTTGTATTTTATGTCAAAATACTGCAACTTTGAAGTCTTATAACTCAAAAAATACTTAATAAAAAATACTTTGTCATAAGTGTTTTGGAAAGCTCTCGAGATTAGCTACAAGAATATGTAAAAATATATAGGGTGTTCCATTTAAAAAACTTGAAGTGACCTTCACGTGACCTTCAAATGACTTTTCAAGGTCAATGGTACCATCTTATGGCCCCCTCGAAACCATATAACTTTTGTCTGAAACATTTTTCTCTCCCGGGCTTGGTTTTCGAGATATTCGACTGGATGGATTAAAATGGTTCACCCTGTATATATATATATATATATATATATATATATATATACAGGGTGGACACATATATACATACATATATACAAAATTATTTTACACTTACCGGAGCTTCAAATAATAATAATGTATTGAGATCATTAGCAATAGATTACCAAAACATTTTATTTTTTTTGGTATTATCTGCTTCAATATTTCGGATTTCGTAAGCAGATAAAAGTGCACAAGTAGCTCGCTTTGACCATGTAAATTTGGATTCTTGTGAATCTTGATCTAAAATTGTTACATCTAGCTTAGTTATAACTGTTTCAACTTGCTCTTCATTTATAGAACCATCTTTTTCTTTAATTTAGATAAAATTTGGTTTTTGTAGATTGCTCAAATTGATCAATTTCGTGCCACTTTTCCAAATTATTTTGCTGTTATTTTGCAATAATTGCATTTCTTTTATTGTAATAGGCTGTAATATATATACAAAAATAAAAAATGATTTAGGTTAAAACAGAGATAAATAATTGTATTACTTTACATTTGACAACTAATTTTGTCTACTTAACATAAACAAAATTGATATAAAAAACTTAAATAATGATAAAAATACATAATAATAACTAAATTTTGTACCTTCAGTTCTATCTTGCAACAATTTCTCTTTTTCATATACATCAGGTTTAACCACACTTCTTCTTCTTCTAGTTTTGTTGGCTCGGATTCCAACTTTCTCATGCGACCATAGACTTTAACCACATTTGACTCACCTCTTAAGCAGAGTCAATGGAAGTTGACTTGTGTCATCGACTAAAAGCGACACAAATGTAATGGAAAGCAGAAATGGTACTTGAAGTCACCTCGTGTCGACTTGTGTTACTAAATGGAAAGCACCCGGTATCGGACAACTCGGAGAGTCGCGGGTCAAATAATAGCAATGATAACAATTATAAATGAACGGTATAAAATAATCGATCGACGGTAACAATCTTCTTGGAGCTAATAACGTAACACACCCCCGTGAGGGGTTTGCGACGACGGTCCATGCCGTCCCGGCAACGCTAATAACAGGTCGACATTGCGACTACGTAAGATCCGGCAATCACTTACAATATCGATACGAACGACGAAAAGACGCAATCGTGGCGAGAAAGTAAGAAAAGAAAGATTACAGCGGCTACAAACTCGCGAAAATTAAGAGAGCGTTATTGCAAGCTCCCGAGATGACGGGGCCGAATTTTTTAGGCGAGTACGCCGTCGACAGCTCGCGCCTCCGACAGCCGATCGTCCTGGCTCAGACGAATCGCTCGATAAAACATGCAGCGAGACTCGTGGTCGAGAATCGAGGCCCTTTTTGCGTACGCGAATCGCGCGGTTCACTCACGATAAGATACTCACCCTACGTTGATAGAGGGAGGGAGCTGGTCTTTTCCCGGGCCCCGCTAGGCCCCCGCATGCGCCCGCAACGCCGCTCCTCCACAAGGGTGGCGGCCACACACTTTTACACCCGTCGACACGACCACTTGGATATCGCAGTTTTTCACGGGCACTCGACAGCACTTTCGGGGGGAATCCTGCGATTCCGCCCGGCGACAACTTACAATGACCGAAAGATACCGACAATGGACTAGATTTACGACGTGACAGGTCGGTTCGCGAAGAGGCGAACGAGAACACCGGGTAAACCAACGCCTTACGATCCTTTCGAGCCCCTTGACTGCAATCGCTCTCCAACTTCGAAACGCCAAAAAAAAGAACCAAATGAAATCACCGATTTCTCGCGACAACGCGCCCGAGTCAGAAGGGTCGACTTCACAGATCGTGTCAATGGTGGCGTATTCCGCGCGACAATATTTCATAAATATTCTGGACAGCCTCACCGGTGGATGCGCTCCTCGTCGAGGTCACCAAAAATCATCGTCCGATCCGTTGCTGCACCGAGCGTTCGTGATAACTTTTATTGTGCGTCGTCTCTCGCTGCGTGATCGCACTTCAATGATTCTCGATCGAATCTCCCGCTAAGCTCTTTGGAATCTCTATTTATCCCCGCCGCCGTACCGTTCTTATCACTACCGGTGAGCGGGGTAGTCGCCCCGCGCTTTCAAATTTTACTTCGCGCACGGACGTATCTCGCGCCCGGACTCCCGGGTCTTGGGCGGTTGGGTCGCATCACTCGGGTTCTTGCTACTCCCTCGCGTGCTTCTTTCCCGACGGGGTGGCTGCTCCGTCTCTGTCCGTGTTGGTCCCCTCGGGGCCGGACATCGCTCTTCCCCGTGTCGCTCTACAATTTTTCTTTCTGCTGTCGGGGCGCCTTTCTCGCCCTTTGTTGTTGATCGGCCCTGTGTTTACGGCATTCCTGCACTATTGTCACCTTTGAAGTGCTCCTCGTCATAATCCCTCGTTATCGCCGTAATTTATGGCATCGAGAATATAAGGGAGCGTCCCGTTTGACCATGTCACGATTGACTACAGCCACTTATATCGACCGATGCCTAGAGTCATCAGCAACGATTAACCAATCAGAGAGCCTCATTTTAAACTGGCCAATCGGAGACGTGGTCAATAGACTCCCACCCGAATATAACAATTACAACGGTTAATATTCAAATTGAATAATCGAAATCGCTTACCTCTTTAGGAATCGCGGTAGGGCTCTCGATTACTCGATCGATGCGTACACTCGGTTCGCGCTTCGCAATAATTTTTAGCGGAGTGCACGCCCGTCGTGACGGCCACGTCACAAGGTTTAGCTTCTATTTCCGTTGAATCTTCATTATTGCAGCTTTCATTTAGTTTTGTTATTGCCTCTGCTGGAGTTTTGCATTCTTTGCAATCATTCATTCTAAAGCGTTGTAACAAACTTGATAAATAGCTTCTCTGACTTAGATATATTCCGTCTTCTGATCTTCTAATATTTATTCCAAGAAATTGTGTTAAATCACTCATATTTGTCATTTCAAATGTTTTTGTTAATTTATTTTTTAATTTTTTAATTTCTTGTAAGTCATTACTAGCTATAATTATGTCATCTACATATATTAACAAATATAAGACTTTTTCTTCATATAGTTTTACATACAGACAGGGATCGTTTTTCTGATCTTCTTAGTTGTTGACTTTCAGCAAACTCGTTGAATTTATTATTCCAGTTAAGTGGTGCTTGTTTCAGACCATATAATGTCTTATTTAATTTGCATACAAGATTGTTATTAGCTTCAATTCCTTCAGGTTTTCTCATGTAGATACCTTCTTTTATAGTTTCATGCAGAAACGCTGATTTTATATCCATTTGCTGAGCTTTAAGATTCTTGTGATTTATTACAGCTAACAAAGCTCTTATAGTAGTCAATCTGGCAACCGGAGAGTAAGTTCCTCGTAGTCAAAACCTTTTTTTGAATAAAGCAACAAGGCGAGCTTTATATTCCTTTATTTGACCATCAGGATATCTTTTTAATCGGAACACCCATTTACTATCTATAATTTTTGCATTCTTTGGTTTATTCACTAAGATCCAGATATTGTCTTTCAATACTTTCGTTTCTTCATCTACAGCTGATTTCCAATGTTTGTAATCTGATCTTGTTTTTGCTATTTCTAAGCTTTCAGGTACTTCATTTACAAATGATCCCAGATAGCAAAGCGTTCCTTGGTGTAAAAAAGGAAATCATTGCTAGAAATAAGTTTTCCTTCCGTTTCCATTATGTTGCTATTATCGGGACAATAATAATTTTGTTTGGTTTAACTTAAAAGCATTATGCGGACAACAGTTGCCTATACGCAAACGAGCGGAAATACTGTAGCATACTTATTGTCAGAAAAGTTGCTACAATCTGATGAAAACAGTTTTTATAAAATATTTAATCCACATTTCCTCCAATTAAGTGGAAATATGTATATTACCATAACTATAATAATCGATCTTAATATAATTAGTATATGAAATTGCAATTATATATATATTTAGTAATAATTATCTACAATATTTTGTGTTCGGAAGTGGTGGCCGACATAGAATACGAGCAAATTGAATGTTTAATAAATATTTTTCATATAATTTTTTTACTATATATATATAGTAAAAAATAATATGAAAAATATTTATTAAAAAACATTTATTAAAAAATTTATTTATTAAAAAATATATTAAAATATAAAAAGAAAAAAATTATTATTAAAAACATTCAATTTGCTGTCCAATCTCTGTCTAGACTCTAATATACAACAGAGTGTCCGGTAATAACCGCCTCACCGCTCATATACAGGTAGAGCAGGTCAAACTGAGTAGAAAAGTCTTCTACCATTTTTCGATTTTCAAAATAATTATCGAGAAATTAATTAAAAAAGATCAGTGAATCCGCGCGAGTAAAGCGCGCGCGGCGAGAAGGTCGTCCACAGACTTCTATACTATAACTAGACCGCTAACATCCTTATATATTAGACCTAAAAAGTGACCTTGAAAAATATGTACAACATTAGTAGAATAGAGAAAAGGAGAGGATAGATATATAATATGGCTACTACAGAAAACTCGTGTGTGAATGACATTGCTTTAAATTCAACCAATCAGCGTGACTGTCATTTTACTAATGATGACGCATGCGCATAAGTTTTGTACACAACATTAGTAGGATAGAGAAAAGGAGGGGATAGATATATAATACGGCTACTACAGAAAACTCGTGTGTGACGGGCGTCCCCGTTGCCTCGACCGGGCGTACTAGGCCTCCGGTTCCTTTACCGCGATCTTCCGGACAACGGGCGTTCTCGTAGCGGGATTCTCTAACGTTTTAACGACAATATTCGTTATCGTTAAAAACCGACAATTGTCGCTTGCGCGACCGACGATTGTGATTGTGAGTGATTCTTTAACATAGGCTTAATGATTAGAATCGATGTAAAAATCGTTACAAACGCATCGAAATAATTCGGTAAGTGAGCAACGTTGCCAGATTTAAACAGGTTAGATCTAGTAACTTTTGAGGGAATTTTATGTTTTTGAGAACTAAAAACTAGACATTGTGAAAACTTCTTATTCAGATTAATCCATGATCAAAATATTTTTTGCATTAACCTGAATCTTTTTACGTGGCCGTATAGTGGGTGGAAGCCCGGCTAAGAGTCAAAAAATTAAAAGAACAAGAAGAACCACAAGTTGTTTATAAACTAGTAGGCTTATTTTTTTGCAAAGAATCAATCTTAATTAGAACATAATGTCTAAGTATGTATTGTGATAATTGTAAAATGTAATATGATAAATATAATGTGATAAATGTAATGTGATAAAATGTAATGCGAGATTATTTTTATTTTACAGTAAAAGAACAAGAACTGCAAGGGCATCACAGTTACAAATTACAAAAATGATAGATTAGATTTCTTTTATCTAAACAAAGGAGTTGCAGAAGGAAGGTTTAATGCTCTACATGGAAAAGAAGAAGCACAGAAAAAATGGGCAGAATTAACAAACGAATTGAATTCCTTTCAAGGTGCTATTAAAACAGTAGACCAATGGCAAGTGGTATGAACAATTGATTGCATGCGTATATATTTAGTATAAGCAAAACCTTGCGAGTCCTATATAACATGTGAATTTATATATATGTTGAAGGTTTGGAGGGACTTAAAAAGTCGTATTTCTATAAAAGCAAAAGGATTAACAGGGAATAAAGCTATTGTGCAATCTGAATTGACGGAACTTGAACTACGTACAATTGGATTAATAGGAGCCGAGTATATCGAAGGAAGTAAATATTGTGCAGATAGTATCCCTGAAGAGGAGGTAATTTAATAAACGTTTAAAGTTATTATATATGTTACAATATATATTCTATTTAATAGAAACAGTAATTGCTTTTTACAAATGTGTTTATATTGTTTATGCATATAGAATTTACTGGAAGAATTAGAACATGGAAACAATTCAGTTTTATCAGCGACTCCACAAGTGATAAACGTTTGCTCAAATGTCTCACGTGAAATTTATCAGAACTCGCAATATTCAAATGGTGAGAATCTATTATTTTTATCGTTAAAAATGTATTAATAGCCTATCATATCTGTACAAATTCACCTCTAAGGTCTTTTTGATAATAATACGTAAATTAATAAATAATAATAAGTAATATTAATAAATATAAACAAATAAAAATAAATAAAGAAAATAAAAAATAAATATATATAAAATATAAATAAATATAGGTAAATTGGTTAACAATAATTAGTAATTAATAAATGAATAATCAAAGTTCAATATATTCAAAGTGCTATATAATGTCTTTTGTTTGTAGCTAATCCCATAGATAACAACGAGGACTTAATTCTTGACAATTGTTCACTAACAATTTATTACAACATGATGCAATAAATGAAACTGGAGATGTTACTCGGAATATTTCAGAAACCAACTGCGAATCGACAAAGACTGCTGTTCGTACTTTTAGGACACATAAAAATATTCCATATTCATATTCTACATCAAAGTCTACAGAACAGTCTAGTTCAAATATTGATATGCCCACTTCATCAAGACGATGTAAGGTTAAAATCTTATTTTATAGATATTATAATTTTTAATTGTTTTTCAAAATGTTTTTGCATATTTATATTTATGATAATTTTCTGTAATAATAGTCGTACATACATTTTTTATTGTAGTTAATCGACTTACACCGTCTGAAAAATTGTTTTCGTCAAGGGAGTACTTTCAAAGCATGATTGAAAAGCAGGCCGATGCTGCATTTGTAAGACAAAATCTTCAATTGGCGTCGAATGCATAATTTTTAAAAAACAAATGTTGATAATTTATTAAATATATTAGAATGTTTGCAGATACATGCTGAATCTTCTAAAATTCAAGCAGAAGCTTCGAGAATGAATGCGCTTGCAGTAACAGAAATTGCACATGGCATATCAAAATTAGCAGATACTGCTGCTGTAATGGCAATCAATGAAAAGGAACGAATACGAGTATTTGAGAAACTTACAGCAATTATGGAACACATGTTGCCTACTTATCTTAACAAATAATCTGCGATATGTCAAAGTTAACTATTTAATCTAATCAATTTTATTAATATTGTTTTTAATTATTGTTGCCACTGATGCTACATTCGAGAAGTGCATCACGCCAAGTCATAGTGGAAGGGATACAAACACAAGCGAAAACCATGTACATATGAGCGCCAGCGGTACACGGTTTCGTTTCTTTGTATCTCTTCCACTTATACTATAATAGATTTTTTTTATCTAAATTTCTAGAGACTTTAACGAAGACTGGGAATAATTGCCAAATATATTTTAGTACAAAGACTTGCCAAATGTATTGTAGCATTTTTATAAGTTAGTATTAAGTATTATAAGTTAGTAAGTATTTTTTATGATATAGTATAGGTCTAAGTATTATATTATATTATAGTATTTAGTATTATTAGAGTTAAAAAGTTACAAAATAGGATGTTAAATAGGAAGTTAATAAAAATGTTACAAGTTACTAAATTATAGTTAAAAAATTATCTAAATATATTTTTGAAATAAATAAAATGGTTTTATACTTATTTGTTAATTTCAGCTGCTTTTTATCACAATAAAATGGATTGAAATAAATTAATAATTTCTATATAATTATAATAAAAAATATATTTCCTTAAAATTTATTTACATTTGAAGGGTCAACTTATAAGGTACAAATTTTTATTAACATGTAATATTGTCATCTGCCAAATCTTTCTGCTATTAAACGATCTTGGATGCGACGCGCGATAGCAAAAGGTCCACGAACATGATTAATATCATCAGCATCACCATAACTTTCGTACACATATTCATTATGATCAAAACATGCATCAAAATTATCATCAAGTATGCCGTGAGCTTTCCGCATATTGTGGAGAACTGTACAAGCGTTGACTATTTTTCCAGCGAGGCCAGGCTCATACTGCAAAACCCTGTGTCGAGAAAGACATCTCCAAGTAGACTTCAGTACACCGAAGAGACGTTCAACACAATTTCTTGCGCTACATAACGCTTCGTTATACGCAAAACGTGGAGTTCCTTCCGGCTCTCGAGGCAAAGGAGTTAATAGCCACGGTTCCAATGGATAACCTGAATCACCTACATAAACAAAATATGCAAGATTTATTTCAGCTATATCATTTGTCTCAGTGCATGAATTCTTAAATTCCTTGTATTGAATATAAATTGTGTTAGAGTTTTAAAACTTTTTAATACAATTTAACACGGAATTTCACGATGTAAAATACATTATGTATTATTCCATAAATCGATAATAAAAACTTTCCGCAATAATAATTTCTAATATAAAAAATCAAGATAATTACCAATGAGATATGTTCGTCGTTCACCACGATTGTATGCGCGTTTCATAACTCGTCGCGCAGCAGAAGCATTCCATATATATGCATCGTGTCGTGCTCCAGGATATCCTGCATTCATATTGAATATTTTTAAATTTGGATCACATATCTAAGAGATTAAACATTGAATGTAATTGGTTAATATTAATACATTAAACATGTTATATAAATCCATGATTTAAATATTTACCATTTGCACATTTAATGAATGATATCCATGATGATTGATGTAGGCTTTTTCATGCTCTTTGGGTGCAAGAATCGCTACGTGGGTACAGTCAATTGCTCCAATAGCCCCTTCAAATGGCTGACATGCATTTTGAAATTGTATTCTCGCTAGCTACCTAGCTCCTGGAGTTATAGGAAATTGTATCCACTGCCTGAATATTAAATCTTTGATTGCATCTGTTACTTTGTGTATATATCTGCTGATGGATGTTTGGCTCATGAAAATGCTCCATTGTTCACCCACTGGACGTTGAAAACAGCCAGTTGCATAAAATCTCACTGCTGATTATAGCTATAACATGTAAGATATGTATATACATATATAAATGCCGTAAGCAAACTCAAATAAAAATTATTTAAAAATAAAAAAATAATTATTATAAAATAAAAATATACATTGTGTCCTTGTTGGGAAGCACCCTGTATTGTAAAATATATGATTAATTTGTGTTACTTTTTTTTCTGTAGACAGTCCAGTGATCCTTGTCCGTTGCAATCGAGGTTCTAATGCATCGATGAGATAGAAAATTAAGTCTGGTGTTAGGCGATACAGTTCCTTAAATTCGTTTTCCGTCAAATCAAATGGATCTTCTGTTACTCGCAATAATTGTCGTTGTGTCCTTCGTTCAAGGCATTGAATACGATCTTCCATCATCATTATATCATCTAAGACAAGATAGCCGAGAGCCATCTTAAAACCAAAAGTTAAAAAATCATTTTATCAATGAAAAACATTAAAAACAAAAATTAAAGGTTCAAGAAACGGAAATATTAATACTTACTTTCAATCCATATTATTGCAGCTATATTTTATCCAGTAACTTTTCTAACCTAATTCTCATATGTCACATGTTACACACATGCACATATTCCATACATCAACGTATATATCACCGACTCACACCGACTATAGTTAACGGCTTAGCGAGACCTCCGGTATCGATCGTAATCGCATCGACACGGCTTCGACACTTTTCGGAATATAACGATTCATATTATCAAGAATTATCGATAACTGCTAGTTACAGAATAACTTCTTGCGATAATCATCGATAGTTAACAATAGCGATATTCGTCGATAAGACGTTAGAGAATTCCGCCTCCGGTTCCTTCACCGCGATCCTCCGAATCAACAAACCGTCCGTTTCCGGGCGTAGAACGTTGACATCCGTCCGTTTCCGGACGCCAGCGAAACACCCGCCCATCTCCGGGCGAACCAGAAGCTCGAGCTGCCGCCAAAGGTTGTCCGCGACCAGGACACACCGAATCCACCGCCTGACGCCCGGGCGCACCGAGCAGTCGCCCGACGCCAGGGCGCACTGAACCACCGTCCGACCCCGGACGCACCGGATCTGTCATTCGACCACCCGGACGCGCCTGACACGTCCAAGGCCGAGCGCCTGACCCATCTGTACATATCGCCCTGCATTGTAAATACATCCCCCCGTGAGTCTTCGTTGTACAAAAATAATAAACGGGTGTAACATCGCAGGAGAGTCTTTATCTTCCTTCCCCCCCCCCGTGCCAAGCCTTGTCCCGAATCTTGGTTGAGCGAGCGACATTCGCGGCAACGGGAAAGGCATAACGTTACAATATATAAATATAGTATAGTAATCAACAATATTATATATAAAAATAATCAATATATATAAAAGACAGAACGATACTGTTAGCGCTAATAGCATTCTCATCTCTTCAAATATGGCGTTCATGCTTAATGACGTCGCGGACGTCTATTGGCTGTCCTCCCGTGTTATGGCTAGCGACAGCCGGCAGCAAAGTAACAGCACATTGAGTAACAGTGACAGTGACTGTGGCAAGTGTGTTAATTATAAGAAGTCCTTGTTCTTTCTGCATTCTCGTATAAAGAGGACTAATTTACAATTTCGAAGAAATTCACAATGCGATACAGTGCGTAAGTATACATTATAATTTGCATTAAAAAATTGGCAACATTTCTCTCTTCATTACGACAGTATTTTCACAGCTACTTGATAGGTTATGTTCCAAAACATCCTCTGCGAGGAAAATTTTACTCGATATAATATTACGTGTACTATATATTTCGAATAAAATTTTCCACAGAAAAGACGTTTTGGAACCTAAATATTGTACTCGTTTTGCTTTATATTATATTTTTCATGCATTTTGCAGAAGTGGCTCGTACCGGCAGCAACAACTGTGCCGAGGATTTTTTCTGGTTTGACTTTCATGAGAAAATTCTGAATATAAATTATATCCTGGATATTAATTATACATCTATAATTTCGTGTTGACACGAAATTATATATCTATTATATATATAAATTATATATCTATAATTATTACTTAATTTAACTATATATAAGCTACAGTGACAGTAGACGATTTTGTTGTATTTTTCAAAATTATCGGCTCTCTTGAGAGTAACTTTCGAAAAACAGAAGTAAAAATTTATTTTATTATTATTAATCAAAGGGTAAAAAATATTTCTTTTATATATAAATTTTTGAAGAAAATATTACATAACGCCTAATTTTTTTTTATACAAATGTATTAAAATATAAAATTTTTTTTATATAAATATACTAATATATATTATAAAAAATGTACGTGTAGATATATGTATGCGTTAAGTACCTGTAAAGTGCCTGTAAAATATTATACATAAATACATTTGTATGAAGCTATTTCAAGATTTAGTATTGCAATGAGATAAAACAGATATTTAGAAGTTAACACAAATATTTAAATACTTTTCGTTTTATTTAAAAACTTTAAAATATTAATTGTTTTATTTAAATAGTTTAAAATACTGTTTGTTTCTTTAATAGTTTTATATCTGAATGTAAGAAATTTTCTATAACACGAAGGTACATAGAATAAAAAAATTTTATTTTTGTTCTTTGAAAAAAATTGATAGTATTAAATTTATTTATGCCTTCAAATTAACTGTATCCTTGCAACGTTCAACGATGACTGTTTTTATCGTTAACTGATACTCATTGATCTCTGATTGATGTATATTTTTATATCTAAATGTATATTAATCGAAGATCGATAAGTATATAGTTAACGATAACGAACATTCGTCGCTCAGACATTAATAAATTCCCTGATTCCTTTTTTTAACAGCAACTATTTTCATTAAAATGCCGTTACATTATTAGCAATAATTTATCAAGTTAAGATTTTAAGAAACTGTTTGCATCATGTTGCCCTATTGTTTCTAACAACTTAATATACGATCGGTTCATAAAAAGGCAACTGTTTCCATCAAGTTGCTCACAAGTGTTGGTAGCAATAAAAGTCGACAATTCAATAGGCAAAATCGAAAGCCGCTTTCCTCAATATGGAAAGCAACTTAAGCAAAGAAGTTCAAGCAAATTAATAGCAACCTGCGGCCAACTTGCTATCTGGGATTCAACGCTTAGTGCTAAATGTGCCATTTCATAGTCTTTATATTGTTTTGGTGCTTTTCTTATTCTAGTACTTTTTCTTACATCATTCTTTAACTTGTTATTTTTATCTGAGTTTTTCTCATCCTCATTTTCTTCTGTTTCTTCTTCAGTTTCATTTTGACTTTCATTTAAAATTTCAGTAGATTCTTCATCAACTATTTCCTCAGTATCATTAATTCGTTCATCTATGCTTTCTAGCCATGTTATTTTTAGGTTTGTTGTTTTTCCTTTGATATATCTTCTATGTTTTTCTTTTCATCAAATATTACATTTCTTGCTGTAATTAATTTTCTTTGTACTGGGTTCCACAATCTATAACTGTTATGTGTATAATCAATCATTATGCATGCTTTACCTTTTGAATTGAATTTACCTTCTGACTTCTGTTTTGGAATATGGTAGTATGCAAGACATCCAAAGATTCTTAGGTTCTGTAGGTTAGGTTTCTTTCCATAAAACATTTCTGCTGGTGTAACGTTTTCTTTTAGTGACGAGGTTGGACTTCTGTTAATTAAATATGCAGCACAAAGTATTGTTTCTTCCCACATATTCTTCGACAACTTTGATTCCAATAATATAGCTCGACCCTGTTCAACCAGAGTCCTGTTCATCCTTTCCGCTACTCCACTTAATTCAGGTGTATAAAGAATGGTATTTTTAATCTGAATGCCTTTGACTCTGCAAAAATCTTTAAAGGCATTTGAGAGATACTCCCTACTATTGTCACAACATAATGACAATATTTTGATTTCAAATTTCGCAGTTACAGTAGCTTCAAAGTTTTTAAAATACTCAAACGTTTCGCTTTTATTTTTTATCAGATAAACAATAGTGAAGTGTGTGTAGTCATCTATAAAGGTTAAAAAATATTTTTTTTTATCATATGACGTTGGACTAATAGGACCACATACATCACTGTGAATTAACTCTAGTGGTCGTTTTGTATTTCGTTTAGATTTCTTTTGAAAAGGTAACTTAGTTATTTTGCTTTTAGCACAGATTCCACACACTTCAGAACTGTCTATTTTTCCAAGATATTTGATACCATCAGCCATATTATAACTTGATAGTTTCAATAAATTTTTAGTTCCTAAATGGCCTAACCGTTTATGCCAGACTTGCATATTTCTTATGTTTTTGCACAAATTTACTTTTAATGTTTGCATGATTTCAAATTCAATCTGGTATAAATTGTTTTCTCTTTTTCCACAAGCAAGTAAATTTGAGTTTTTCATAATGAGTACACTATCGTTTTTAAAAATGACTTTTAAATCTACTTTTCCTAGTCTATAAACTGACAATAGATTATGCCTTAAATTTTTGACGTACAGAACATTTGTAATTTCTGTAGTTGTATAGTCATTATTTTTATCTTTTAACAAAATATTTATATTACCTATTTTAGTCGCATACAACGATTCATTTGACTTTGCAACAGATTTTTCAACTCAGGCATGTTTGAGAAATACTTCTCACTATTCACCATGTGGCCTGTAGTTCCAGAATCAACATACATTCTCAATGTTGTTTTTTTTTCATTTACCATGGATTGTATGATGCAAGGAAGGTGATGTGCTGTTTCTTCTCAGATTTATCCAAATTTGTTTGATTTGCCTGTTTCCGCCATCTGCATTCACTCCTCTTGTGTCCTGGTTTTCCACAATTATGACATTTAAATAATGCCACTCCTCTTGAGTTTATCGTAGAATTATTGTTGCTACTAGTGTTTTAATTTGATTGCTGTTTACTGTAATTGTCACGTGCTGTATTTTTAGGATTGCTTGAAAAAGCTGCTGATGCATCTTCAGGATCAGTTTCCTGTTGACTCTGTTTTTTTATTTCTTAATCCAGTAGTTTGCCTTTTACAAATTCTAGGGTTAGCTTTCCAGCTTCCAGTGTTTCCAGTGCTGTCACTATTGCATCATAGTCCTTTGGAAGTGTTAATAACAAATGACAGACAATATCCATCTCCTCTAGTTTAGCTCCAACAGATTTTAGTTCACACACTGTTTCTTTAAATTTCAGGAAGTGTTTCTCAAGTGACTTGCCTTCAGTTAATTTCATTGAAAGTAATTTCTTTCGTAGATACAACTGACTTGCAATTCCTTTCCGTTGAAATACTGCTTCCAGTGCACGCCACATTTGATAAGTATTTGATTTGTCTTTCACATATTGAAGATGAGAATTTGCAATGCATTGTATAATTAAAGATTTACATTTTTTGTCCTTTTTGTAAATGCATCATCAGGATCTTCATGCTCTCTCTTGATGCATTCTTTTACTTCATGCTGATCGAGTATAACCTCCATCCGGAATTTCCAATGATCATAGTCTTTTCCATCGAATTGTAAAATTCCGTATTTTTCGACTGTATTGTTTGTCGCCATTTTTACACGTGCTCGGTATCTATTTCCTTCTTTTGATTTATAAATAATATTCATCTTTAGTGTATAACTAACGTAGCGAGATGTCCTGGGCCCATAACCTGTTAAGGTCACCTCCGTTAGCCGAACCACTTTGATTTTTTTATAATTAAAATTAACTAATCGCTTGGTCGTCGTTTGGTGATGATTGATCGTCCAATTAACCACTTAAGATCTCTATTTAAAAGCATGAAACGGGTAAAAAAAACTCAATTTTTTCTTTTAATTTATAAGAAGCTTTATTGAAGACAATGTTATTACATTAAAAAATATCTAGAAAAATTAAATGTGTATCGTGTTCTTGACTAAAGACGAATACATTATCCCCACTCAACATTTTCTTTGCTGTGACGCAGTCGCAGCACATACGCTACGATTTTATACGTGCTAAGATAAAAAATAATCACCGAAAAAAGCACGCCCGTAATATTACGGAAATGGTTTTTTTTCACTAAGGTTGGTCAATGTAATATTACGTACCTGGACGTTAACTGGCTAAAACATTTGGTCATTCATCGTTTTTTTTTTAATTAAATAATTAAAATTTCAAAGTAAAGTTACCTGAACATTTTTATTTTTCGTCCAATCGAGTTAAACAAAAGCTTATTTGATGCAGAATCGTTAGGTCGTCACGAATAAATTCTTTACAATGTTTGGTGATCCATAGTTTATCCAAAAAACGAAAAAAATCATGTGCAGTAAAATAACGACGGGCGACGTATAGTGACATGGACGTGCGCTGCAGTCACGCGCGCATGCGTTTTAGTAACTTACACAAAATTTCAAATAAATCCTTTTTAATAATGTAGCTATGCAAGTTGCAAACGCATGTAGAATTGTATATGCATTGCAAAGTACATGCTTAGATGGGAGTGCACAGGCGAAGCCCCGTCCCCATAAGAAAATTTCACAAAACTTGAGAGCGTAGAAACTACCAAGGCTGATAGTACTGTGTGGAAGTTCCAATGCTATTTTTCTAAGCTATTTTCCAAATGCTATTTGGCTGAAGCACTGCTAGGCAAATGGCTCAATGAATCGTGCATTGATTCAGTATTTATTTTGTAAGATTATGAATAAAAAAATATAAATGTAGTGTAAGAGTTCGGACATAGGTTGAATTAAGATTTTACATTGAAACTTCCACACAGTACTGTCAGCCTTGGTAGTTTCTACGCTCTCAAGCTTTGTTATATCTTTTTACGGGGCGAAGCCCTGTACCCATACCGTAACCGCAGCGCACGTCCATGTCACTATACGTTACCCATCGTCATTTTACCGCACATGATTTTTTTCATTTTTCGAATAAACTATGGATCACCAAACGTTGTAAAAAATTTATTCGTGACGACCTAACGATTTTGCATCGAATAAGCTCTTGTTTAACTCGATTAGACGAAAAATAAAAATGTTCAGCTAACTTTACTTCGAAATTTTAATTATTTAATTAAAAAAAAACGATGAATGACCAAACGTTTTAATTGGACAACCAATCATCACCAAACGATGACCAAGCGATTAGTTAATTTTAATTATAAAAAATCAAAGTGGTTCGGCTAACTGTATGGAGGTGTTGAGGTCGTGGTTATATTCCAAAAGGTTATGCACTGTATATAAATGTATTTATTATAAAACTGTATCGAGAGCGTAACAAAAAGAATACATTATTAATATGTTAATAAGTAAGAAGACGACCAACGAAAAAAGTAGTACAGGCAACCTTAACAAGTAAAAAAGAACTACGATTACCAACCAGAGTTACCAACATAACTAATACATATGGTTTGATTGTTCCTAACAAACAAATTGTCTGTAATTTTTCACGTGCACTTTTATGTGGCATCAGCATAGACAAATCTAGACGGAGCCTTTTACCAAAGGAGTGGTGATAGTAGCGACAAGAGGGGATTGACCATATAAACACATAGTTCGGTCAATTTCGTGAGCACTCGGAAATGTTTGGTATTACATAGCCTATGATATAAGTATATGTGAACCAAATACTGTCGAACATAACCGAGATACTTACCGAAGTATGTGTCTAACCCCCTTTACCTCTATCACTACCCCTCTCGTCCAAAAGGGTAGTTAAGGCTCCGTCTAGATTTGTCTATGGGCATCAGTTTTGTTTTTAATAACCAAACTATTAAAGCATACGTTGATGATTTATTTATTCAACGCAATATCAAAACCTGTTAAGATTAGAAAAAGATACAATAATTCGAATTGACGTGGCTCATTTTATTGCTGCTGTGTGTCGTTGGAATTGCTGGAAAAATACTCGCCATATTTGCATTAAAGATTTTTTCGTTCATTGCATCACATTAATGGTAGAATGTGTAACATTTTCCGATTTTCAGAAAATTTTTTACCTGACTTGTGTTGTGAGTCTGCAAACTTATCAAGACGTTGAAATTAATTATTCAGAGGTATGCAGAGCAAAAAAAGCAAGAAAAAAACTAGAAGAAGTGATTGCTGTTCGCGGTAATGGACTTTGATGTACAAAGTACTGCTGACGAACTTGAAGATTCAAGAACTCAGTTGAATGTGACAAATTGGACGAAAACAACAATAACATCAGTGACTGGGTTGATGGACAAATTGCAAAAGCCAAAAAAACGCAACGTGATGGTGAAGAGTTAAACCCATTTTTTGAACTAAAATTCGCTAATATACTTTCTTTACGCGCCAAAGAATTTCCTTTATGGACTAGTGTTGGAATGGACTGCAATACATCACACGCAACTTCAAGTTATATAGAAAGTTATTTCAACGACATCAAAAGTCGAGTTTTAAAAACCAGATCCTTACAGGTAGATAAATTTTTAATAAAGCATGCGCACGACATTCATGGTGCAACTTTGCTCTTCTCATCGCATATGATTAACTTTAATGCAAAGCAATATACACACGACAACAGTCCAATCGAACAAGAAAAAGAAACCAAAATCAATCAGTTTCATAAGTTACAATCTACACTGGAAAATAATGACGTAAAAGGCTCCTTTTGTGATTTGGATTTACTCGCTACGAGAAATTTGCAAGAAAAAGATAATATAACTCGAAACTTGTGGTTATTCATATCACGTTGACAATGAAGATATTTCGCATTTTATTGAACTGGCGTTGAACGATATCGAAGAGAACTTGGACGATTCAGATCTACTGGCTATAGAGAATTGGCGCGGTAAAGTTCAAATGAATAATAATAATAATGATGATGATTTTAATGACCCCAACAAGGAAATTTTGAATGCAATTATGAAAATGTACATGGAAGTTCGACGGATATGTCTAGGAAATTCGAGATCACGAATACGAATGCCGAGCCGAGGGATATATATTTGCTAGATCACTCTTATTCATCGAATACATCGATAATCGATTCAGTCATTCGATCGGTCAGTCCAACGTTTGATTTGCAGAACAATAATCAGATGGAGTCTGAAAATAATTTAAAAAAAGAATCAAAGTCGAGTTCCATTCACATACCTCGTTTCAAAATCGAAAGAACAACTTTCAGCTTGTCATCTTGAATCAAACAAGACTAGTAAGTATTTTAAAGTATATCCCGAAATTCGACAAAGAAATGCTCTCGTTGGACAGAGGAAAAAGTCAGTTCTACTACTGCATGATTTGCTTCGTCTATCTATCAAAATAAAAGAAAATGGAAAAAAAACAAGATCATATTCCGTGACAAATACGTGCGCCTTCGATTCCTTAGTCCACGTGCTCATGACAGGAGGAATCGACGATGTCAATTATTGTGCTTTCCTGGAAGCATCGAGCAATCATACACTCCAACTTGTATATAATCTGATTCAGAAAGGAGTAACGCAAAACGTGTTTCGTCAAAGAATTTTAATACTCAAAAATTATTACGCTTGTAAACCTTAAGTATAAACAGATTTCAGAGTTGTATCCTACAAAATTGATGCTCTTGATAAGAGTGGATATAATTTGCCCACGTTCGAAATGGCTACGGTTAAATTTGACCACGTTCGAAACGGCCACGTTCGGAATGGTCACGTTCGAAACGGCCACGTTTAGAATGGCCACACGTTCGTAATGGCCACGTTCGAAACGGCCACGTTCGAAACGGTCACGTTCGAAACGGCCACGTTCGAAACGGTCACGTTCGGAATGACCACACGTTCGTAATGACCACGTTCGAAACGGCCACGTTCGGAATGGCCACACGTTCGAAACGGCCACGTTCGTAACGGCCACATTCGGAATGGCCACAGTCCCGATTGACTACGTTAATATTGACCACGGTCCCGATTGACCACGTAAATATAGATCACACGCACACACACACGCGCGCGCGGGGGGAGGGTGCAAGGGGGACTTCCGGCCCTCCCCCTTCCATCCCGCCCACCTCGCTTCGCGTAGAAAGTTACAAACCCATGTGAACTTTGCTTTGTCTTGCAACGTACATTGCACGTACGTCAATATTAACGTGATCAATCGGGACCGTGGCCATTACGAATGTGGCTATTTCGAACGTGTGACCATTCTGAACGTGGCCATTACGAACATGGCCGTTTCGAACGTGGCCATTACGAACGTGTGGCCATTACGAACATGTGGCCATTACGAACGTGACCGTTTCGAACGTGGCCATTACGAACGTGTGGCCATTACGAACGTAGCCATTACGAACGTATGGCCATTCCGAACGTGGCCAAATTTAACCGTGGCCATTTCGAACGTGGCCATTTCAGACGCTCCCTCTTAATAATATAGCAAATGTCATAAGAAAGACCTTGGCTACGGCTCCCAGTATAAAAAATACGACGAAATGTAATAACTGCAAGGGTAGTACATATTAAACTGTAATATTACAGCCGCACCATAAAATTGTTGCGAGGGAAGGTTTTGGTTCTCTGGAAAAATCTTTAGGTTTCCGATCGACGATTTATCAAGTACGTTGTAGAGAACTGGGAAAATACACATAGTTCAAAGAGCCAACAATTTATATTTTCATTGAGCTCGATATACGCCCAAATCTTCAGTGTACGATGGAAATGGAATGCAGATTAGGACAAATTCCAGCAACACTCTTGAAAATTTTGAATACAGGTTGGCACAATAACTTATTTTAAATTCTTTCACATTTTAAATACATATTTTTTTATATAAAAATTCAATTAATTATTTTCAGGTTGGCTGAAATAGTAGCCTATATATCGGAACATTATATTGCATACTGCTTGTGTTCCAGTGGAATTTGGTAAATTTATGACGATTTGCGACAAGATATCTCGAAGTGTGACTCATAAACTACTATAAATCCGCATCTTGCAGTATATATAAGAAAACAAGAAAATTGTTAAAAAGTGCCTTAACTTTAATAATTAAAACGTGCTTTAACTTTGTTTTCGCATTTAATACTTTATTTAATAAAAAACTAGATTACATATTGTCACAAAGTAGAATGAAGGTGACATTAAATTAGCCAAATTACTTATCCATGAAAAAAGTACATGCGCGAAATCGATTTAGTCCGAGACCTTTTCCGTAGGGCAAAGGGAATGTGGAGAATAGCCGTGACGTTATCAAGCGGAAGGAGTCTAAATCGGATTAAATCGATTTCGCGTAGTGTACGTTTTACTTAGAATTTAAACGAACTCAAGTATTTTACGTTAAATATATTAATACGTTAACATTTATTATACATATGCATGTGCCGTACCGTATGCATACCATACGCATATGCAATGGTATCTGCTTACGGCCTCTGCAATTTTATGTGCTTCCACCTTTATACCAAAGAGTAAAGGTAACATTTCATGAGCAGCAGACTGTCGCAGCAGTTTGCTGCTATTGGTTAAAAATTTGTACCTATGTATGACGTATAATAAATTCCCCTATATTTTGGTGCACTGCCACAGTATAACTATACACAGTAGCGACAGTAAGCCGTCCGACTCGGTATCAAATTTTCGTGCGCATGTGCAAATTTGTACATCTAACAATATGGCTGCGCTCAGTGTCATAAATAACCTATAATTTTATTAAATTTAATATTTAATAAAAATTTAAATTAAACATTATTATTTAATAAAAACCACCCTTCATTTTAAAATAAAAATGAAGAGAGGCGGATATAGTTGCAGCATGAAAGGCTGCCAAAATATTTCTGGACGTCAATCTAGCCCCAGTTTTTTCCATTTCCCGAAAGATCCAGTTAGGTAAAAATGATTTTCATTAATAGATTTGTTGTTTATTGATTTATATCAAGTATGTTTCCATTAATATATGTTATACAAAACGTCTTATAGAGCAAAAATTTGGTTGGAAAAATGTGATCATAAAAATGATATGACACCAGAAAAATTATATGCAAATTATAAAGTTTGTGGTGATCATTTTACATCGTCGATGTTTTTAAACAATTTGAAAAACAGATTATAACCACATGCAATTCCCATACCTGTACAAAATGATAATAATATGGAATGTTTGGAGTCAAGCGGAAACAACAATTTGCATAATGATGAAAATATCTTATCAAGTAGGTATTTTGAACTCGTTGGAAATACCATCAAATGTGTTGAATATAATTATTGTTTCAGTTGATAGTGATATTATGAAATCCAACTGTGAAAAGCAATTTGAATTTTCAGATCAGATTGAATGTCAATCAATATTAGGTAATAATTTTAGTTCAATATAGAATTATAATATTAGTAATATAAAATTTCAGTGAACCAGAAACAAAAAAAAATTACATATGATTGTCATAATTTATGTTTGTTTTTTTGTGATGAATGGAATATAATAAACATTTTTTTAGGTTTTTGTAATTAATTTAATATTTTTTAATATTACAGTTAACAATCAATTGATAATTAACGAACAACATGAACAAATGCAAATGGAATCAATGTTGCAATTAAAACATCAGTACACTGAAACAGAGCCAAAGTTTTCAAATCATTCTCCACGCAAAAAAATTTTGAGAGGCAGAATTCTTGCGTTACATCAGGAAGTTCGAAAATTAAAATGACAACTACAACAGAAAAATATAAAAAAATCTGCGAGGGAAATATCCTTGAAAGAATATTGTGAGCCAACGGATAAATTTCTACTACCAGAAATTGCAAATTTCGTTAAAACTCAAGTAGCTCTTAATAATCGTAAGTCAATCAGAGGACGAAAATATCCGCTTGCATTTAAAAAGTTTTGTTTAAATTTATTGTTTTGTGAAGGTATTAGTACTTATAATTCCTTTGCACAAAAATTTATCCTTCCTAATGTCAGAATTTTACAACGCATGATTGAAGAATGGAAATTTGCTCCCGGTTTGCATGATTTTGTTTTCGATGTCTTAAAGAAAAAGTTTGAGTCTTCTTCGTCATCTCTCGATAAATATTGTATTTTGTGCATCGATGAAGCATCAATTAAAGCAAATCTGCATTATAATATAAGTCAGGATGAAGTCATTGGATTTGAAGACTTGGGTGATGACAAATCATATATCCTGCATGTAATGTTGCAGTTTTAATACTTAGAGAAATTTGCGTCAATTGGAAACAACCTTTGGCTTACTTCTTTCTTAATTCATCATTTTCTGCTAAGAAATTAATAACCATTATTCCTCAAGCTATTGCCAAATTACAAAACGTGGGATTAAAAATACTCGCATTTATCTCAGACACGAGAGCGAATTTTAAACAAACTGCTAAATGTCTATCTGTGACAGAGAGCAATCCGTTTTTTTCTGTTAATAATAAACGAATTTCACATTTTTTTGATTCACCTCATATAGCAAAAGCAGTCAGGAATAATTTACATGATAATATTATTGAATATGATTCTGAACCGATTTCTTGGAAATGCGTTAATGATTTATATATTCAAGATCAAAGCAGGGAATTTCGACTTGCACCTAAACTTACTGATAAACATATAAAATTTTCAAATTTCGAAAAAATGAAAGTAGGTTACGCTATGCAAGTTTTGAGCTCTACGGTGGCTAGTGGCTTGAGGAAAATGGTAATTTCTGAAGATTTTAAACCTGCTGATGTACCAATTGTACTTAGAACAGCAGCTTTTATCCAAAATATGAATGATTTCTTTGATCTATTCAATTCATCTTCAGTTCAACATCCATCACAATTTAAACAAGCTTTTCAGGGAGCGCAATATCAATTAGAATTTCTTTCAAAAATTAAAGACTATTTATCTAAAATAATGATATTTAATAAAATTGGTGTTAATATTTCTAATAGAGTTAAAGTTTTTAAATGCATAATACACAATATAAATTCTCTTCTTCAAATGTGGGAATACTTGCAAAGTGAATATCTAGAAATCCAATTTTTATTATTACGCCGTTTTACTCAGGACTGTTTAGAGTATTTTTTTTTCAGATGTTCGAAGATTAAATGGTAATGTTTTTAATCCTACCCCAATTCAGTTTTTTTATTCATTCAGAAAACTTTTTTCTATAAAGTATTGTACTGCTAAAACTGGAAATTGTGAAAGAGACAATACTGATACATTAACAAATATTACAAATTTAAAAAAAAATTATATAGATGTTGAACCTAAGACAGATGATATTGAATCAATACTTTTGGATGATCATGATTATCGTGAGACAGACGTAAACGAACATGATGCGGTTTGTTTGTGGATATGTAATACATAAATGTCTTCAAAAACATGTGAAATTTGTTTACAATATGCGCACTCGTATACCGATTTAAATGAAACTTCATATTTCTGCTTTTTTAAGGCTTACAATTCTATTAAAGATAATCAGTAGTGTGTTAATGGGGATTCTAACCCAGAAGCTCGAGGGGGTTGCGGGGGCAGGGGGGAACCGCGGGTGCGGAGGCAATGACGTCACGCAGGTCCGCGGCGCGGTTGGTAGGCGAGGGGTACGCGGAGAGGGGGACAGGTCCGCGACACAGCCGGTAGACGAGGGGACAGCGGAGAGGAGAGAGAGGTCCGCGGCGCAGCCGGTAGACGAAGGGACAGCGGAGAAAGGGGAAGAGGTCCGCGACGCAGCCGGTTGGCGAGGGGACAGCGGAGAGGAGGGAGAAGTCCGCGACACAGCCAGTAGGCAAGGGGTTTGCGGAGAGGGGAAGAGGTCCGCAACGCGGCCGGTAGACGAGAGGTTTGCGGAGAGGAAAGAGAGGTCCGCGGTGTAACCAATGGGTCCGCGAGTAGGGAGATGGATAGAGAGAGACGGCGCGATAGGCGTTCGCAACGCGGTAGACGGAGACAGAGCGATAGACGCGTGGTATAGGATAGGATAAGGAGAGCGCTATGTGCATTGTACATAGCGTAGGACAATGAGAGCACAATAGAATGATAGTGTGAGAGAAAAAGAAGAAGGATGAGGGGAAAGGATAGCGGGAGCGCGATAAGACGGAGGCTAAGGCGTACGCGAGAACGCAGATTAAGCTTTTTTTATATCATTATATACAGGGTGTCCCAGAACAACCTTCCGTCCATAAAATTACGTACTCCTGACACAATTCTAAGACAATTTTTCCTTTACCAAAATTTGATTTAAAGCGTAGTTTTTGAGTTATAAGCGAAAATAGTTAGCAAATCACGCGTCGAGTATAGAAGGCAGGCAGGAGCGGCGCGGCGCACCGCGAGCGCGGGCGCAGCTAACCGTCCGACGAGTGATTAACGCCGCATGAGTCAAAATCGCTAACTATTTTATCTTATAACACAAAATTATGCTTTTAAATAAAATTTTGGTAAAGAAAATGTCGTATAATTACGTCAGGAATAAGTGTTCCTTAAAATAACGTCGGACGCTGCGATCAGCTGATTGCTACACGCGATGTGTGTATGGCTGAGTGTGTGTGTAAAAGAAAGGGACAGAGTGAGTGAGTGAGTGAGTGAGTCAATTGTCATCGACATTGTCGTCGACGACTTCAGACCAATCGATATATTGATTTTCCAGCTCAGCTGACAGATACTCTTTTATCAACATATGACAAAGTGTCTTAAAATCTGCCGAACCTGTTACAGTAATCTTTCCGAGGAACAAAACCTCGAATATACACTTGTATCACCGCATAATCTGGTTCACAAAAATTCAGCAGAAAATCAAAGGAACTGTACTACCTGTAAAAAACTCATAGTACAGATAAAACCTGCAATCAAATGCAGAGGATGTATAGAAAAATTTCTAGACACAGACAAAAAGTATCTGGACGAAGGATGGGGAGCTCCTGTCTACAACTAACAAATAGAAGGATAAATATCTCTTTATCTCTTGATCTCTTTCCTCCTCTTTCTCTCTCTCTCTTTGTGCAACAACTGGATGAAAAAAAATACATACACATATATATATTTTTACATACACATATATATGAATAAATAATTATAATACTTTAAACATATGCGTACATTCAGATAAATAATCGGTAGAATAATTTAGAAACTAAGCAAAATGTTCCCACCAAGATCGAGCGAAGAAGCATGAACATTTTAAAAATAACCAGATCGCCGGACAATAAGTAAAGCAATAAGAAAGGGCAACTTATACCCTCATAAAAATCCGAAACCAACAGAAGTATCCTACAACCTATTCAAAAAAAAAGGAGAGGCCGACCTCCCTTGTCTCATCTTACTCGCTCGAACTTGGTTCATTATACTGTCATAGCGTAAAACAAAAAAAATATATACATACATATATACAGCGATAAATAATAACAATTAAGTTTTATGCATGTAATAATTTCAATAAAGTTTTTGTAAAAGGAGAACAAAAGAATGAAGGAAGGGGTTTTGGAGGTCGCCTTCTTTTTCCTCCTCCTTAAAAGAATTTTCTCTCACACATTAGAGCTGTTCTCGAAAAGAAAGAATCAATAAATTTGCAAATGTACATCCCCAACATTTGTCTAAGGTGGGGGATGTTACGTCCGGTAGACTTCACGATTTTTTCTTTTCGAGAGGAATGTATAAACAATCAGAGATAATGATTCTAAGAACTCTCTACGGGAAATATCAAACCGTGAGAGCTGTCACTTTAGTCGCACTCCACGAATATTACGTTACGTGGATAATAAAAATTTTAACAAACCTCCGTAAGGCGAGACCAACTATAAATAAGACAACCCAAGAAGTCTTAGAAATCAAATAAAGAATAAACATTCGAACGGCTCTCTAAATTTCAAAAGAATTTTAAATAAAACAGTCGCCGTAACTCGAGGCAGTTGTTTAGAACTGCAATCATAAATTTGAAACGGCGACGAAAACTTAAGAAGCATTTGATAAGAGAGCTCGCCTGACGGACCACCTAAAGTGACAGCTGTTTATTATAAATTTCTAAATAGCGATAAGCGACTCTGACGGTACCAAACTCCTCATTGGCCAAATGGAAAAATCTCTTGAACCAATAGAGAAGAAATTTTTGAGACTCAAAGTCGAAGGAAACACCCCCTAAGCATAACGGGCGTTATTTAAAATTCTAATTCGTCCAATTGTCCAATGGAGAGGAGGTACGAATCCTAGTATATAATGCGGAAGCAATGCGCCGCGACATCAGTTTTTCAGTTCTTTTCGGTATCAGAATCAGTATCAGTATATTCATCATCATCTCCATCACTATTACTCGTACGGTACAAACTATTTTCTTCCACCTCGGCTTCGAGACGCGGAATCGATCCTCGATCTCAACGTTTAACCCTTAGGGTGTTAACAAGTTCGAATATTAATACTTCCGATTTCGCGACGAGTGGTTTGCCTAATATTTAACACAGACTCTTTGTGTAGTGCGAATTAAAAATTTAAACAATAAAAGACGTCAAACATTGTAAGTGGTTGCGTGCGAATTAAAAGTTTAAAACAATAAAGAGTGTTGAACATTGTAAGTGATTGTGTCATTCAACTCGAAAAATTCTATCGCTAACCAGGAGCACCTGTGAAATTCAACCCGACGCCGCTAAATCCACTGCCGAGGTCCTTTTAAAACCAACAGCGTACGCAATAAGTAGTGAGTACCAACCAAATAACCTATTCTGTTGATTTCACCTCCCCCATTTAAAATTCGGTTATAGTAATTATAGTGAGACAGTTCTTTATTTTTGTTGTTCTTCATTTTATTATTACTGTTTGACCAGATACTTCTCATTTTACCTTTATCATTATAATTAACTCCTCTTTTCGTTGTTTATGTTTATTTTTTATCCTCTTCATTTTCACGTAGCCTTTCAATTTTCTCTGCAAATACTTGTGTATTTTGCGGAACCGGTATCTCGTGTACTGGTACAAAATATAACTAGGTCGAACTTGCAAATTCCTTTTATTTTCTCTGCAAGTACCTGTGTATTTTGCGGAACCGGTATCTCGTGTACTGGTACAAAATATAACTAGGTCGAACTTGCAAATTCTTCTTATTTTCTCTGCAAGTACTTGTGTATTTCGCAGAACTAGTATCTCGTGTACTGGTACGGAATATAACTAGGTCGAACTTGCAAATTCTTTCTATTTTCTCTGCGGAAGCAAATTTCTCCTGAATTCCAATTTTCTTCTGGTCCTTTAATTATTTATTACAATTTATTCATTACCTCTTTCCTTTTGTGCTATTCCTTTTTTTTATTTTATTTATTTCCTATCTTTCCTTCTTTTCTCTCCACTTCTTTCTCCTTCTCCCTCCTCTCTCCTCTCTATATTATGCATTTTAAATAATATAATTTCCTGACTTAAATTATATTAAGAACATTATAAATTGTACTAATTAGAACTGTCTCGCCGAAAATAAACGATAAGTTTTTTGAAACATTTGCGTGGGTTCATAGTGGAGCCCGTTCATCCGAAACGCCTAAAGGCTAAAGCGAAACGTCTCCGCAACCGTAAGAACCGACGTGCCCGAAGAGTTTTGGCTCAGGCGACAGCAAATTATAATTTTAAGAACAATATTTCTAATCTTAAGATAGAATTAAAGGGTCAAATTTTCCGCGAACAGTCATCACACACACACATAGAGTTCCACCCCCCTTTCCTCATTCAAGAGAGCTGAAATCACCCCTCGCAGCCCCATCGACCCCCTCCCCTTTCACATCCAGTAGTATCATTCTCGCACGAGCAATCCTCCCCATCGTCTCTCGATTTACCGGGGCCTTCTAACAAAACTCGCTCTACTTCCGAACCCCCTCCGCGTCCACCATCACCAGCCTCTACCATCGTCCTGGGAGATTCACCCCCATCTTCCCCGCGCAATTCACCTGATTCTCAAGAGGAATCGGATGAAATTTGGAAGGCCCTTCGTGACATTGCCGAGGTCGTCGTAGACCTCGAGAAAGAAAACGCGAGTCACGCTGAAAATTCTAAACACTAACAACCTCCTCGTTCTCCGTCTCAAGATCCTATCCAATATTTAATAAATAATCTCCCAAGGATCCGACATCCCCTCCCAAAAGGCTCGTATACAATCGGGCCTGGTCCTGTTGATTTGACAACATTGCACTCCATCCTTGCAACCAACCCGTCGGGATCCGTTATCCTATGGTTCCTCCCCGGTCTTAGATATCCCCTCGCCGTTCCGATAGAGGCTCTCTGGAAGAAATTCCCTCCTTCCACAATTACCTTCGAGGAAGCATAATTCTTTTCCTGCTCCTTCCCTTAGAATTTAAATACTATTGTATAAATACCAGTCAGGTAACAAGTCCTTTTATTTTTCCATTTCCAATTTACCTGACTGACGTCCCTCCGAACTAATGTAACACCCGCGAACACACACACATACACACACTTAAGTAATTAATAAGATTAATTAATTTAATTAAAATGCCAATTTTTTGAATCTTATACATATATATATATTTGATTTTTACTTCATAAATGACTAAAAATTTAAAATATTAAAAATTCTAATCAAATTTATTAATCCTTTCTAACACATTCCCTGACTCCCAGATCGCACAAGATCCTGTCCCGCGTAACAGGGATTAACTTCCTTTACCAAAAAGGGACCACCGAACGAACGGCCTACGGACCTAGTAAAAGAGACCCTCGAGGTCTTTGACCAGGTCCGGCCTTGTACAGTTCGTTCGAGTCGAGAGCGTTAAGGTTTTACGCGTTTCGACAAGGGTAAGTTCTGTCCTTTCATTATCTCTTTCTTTTCTTTTTTTTTCGAGTCTGGACGTAACACTCGTTTTTCATCCTTTGACATACACTCGAGAAGATGCATCTTTCAACGTCACGGCGTCAGTGATTAAACGTTTGGCCCTGTAGTACGGAATATTTCCATCTTCCCATTGCAGATTGTGATGTTTTCCAATCAACTATGCAACTTGAGATCTCTCAGATCTCGTGAGCAAACGGAATGGTGTAAGACTCGTAAAAATATAATGAGAGAGTACAGAGCCCTTTGTCAGAATCGCAATTTCTTTCACGATAAACTTTCCTCCAACGATAAATCCTTGCAGATATACACACGTTGGCACAACCATAATGAAATGATATTGGCGAGAACTACGACGGACGACTAATGTCGATCATCGAGTATCGCTAGTTTTATAATGTTATAATGTTATAACATTGGAGGGGATTATTCCTGATTCATGTAATTTTGCGGACAACATTTGTCAACGGGTTATATTCGACAATGCGATCGTGCAAGATGAGGCAATATGCGGTAGTATTTGCGGGTACGTCTAGCTTACATTCAAATTCTATTCTTACGTCCACGGTAGCATTTTTGACAGACTCGTTTTGTCGCAAGCAGTCAATGACCGTGAAAGGACCGCACTCTAGAAATTTTGCCATGGTAAATAATACATTATCATTATTGCTTCCGTAATAAGATTTACGAAAACGTGCATACATGTCGAATAGGATTGCGTATCTCTTTTTATCAAAATCCAAATTTAAATCATCATACGGATAAAAATCAGAGTTTAGATAGAGTTTAACGTTTGTCAATTTGCAGTCGTCGAATTTGGTAATATCTTTCGACGCGACATTTTTTCTATCAGTCTGTAGTGCAAAGATTACGTATCGCGGTTTCTCCAGCTGAGAGGCAGTTTTCACAGTCCATGAATGCTTAGTCGTACTGTGTAGCAAAGGAAATTCGTATAGATCCCACGAGCGGAAACTCATGTTCAAGTATCTACCGCTCTCCAACGCTCGTAGCAAGGACAGTTTACTAATTTCGTTCAATATTACGTGAGGCATACGCCATTGTATTTTGTGTAATTTAATCTCAGCTTCAGCAGCCTGAGCTCCAAATAGACAATTGTTGTCGTTGCGTGAACGTTTTAGAATCAATTCATGACGAGCGTTAATCACAACGCGCTTATAATCTTCGCAAAATCCAAGCAACATGTTGAGCGGCACGCAAAAATTGAAGTAACCTTTGCCACCATTATTTGCAACTATATTCCACGCAGCATTGTGCAAAATTTCACTTCTCTCGTGTGTAAGGGAAATGTAGTTTTTAATCGTGCAAGTTATTCCAACATTTCTGTTGCGATCAATTTCCACACCGTTGAGTTCATATCGAAGTTCATCAAACATGAATGCAACGCAATTATTTCCCAATATCATTAGTTCATCCTTTTTTCTTATCGTCAATTTTCCTTCGACGTAAAGGAAGCTTTCGCACGATAACGTGTACAAATCTTGATGCTGTATAGATATCCGTATCTCATCGCTATATCCAAGTGTTGTATTTGCGTGGATTGTACGTATGAGTTTCAATCTTCACTATACGGTCGTCAAAGATCGGTTCGCTTCCAATGTTCAAAATGTCAATCATTCTTTCAATTATTTTGTACGACAAATCCCAAAGACTTTAAAAATTCACGATTCAACGCTCTGAGCTTCTTTTTAGCGTAACCAGACACCTGATTATTGTCACCAGACACCGCTTGCCTCCTCACAAAAGTATTGTCCCTCGTAAAGATATTGTCTCTCGCGTGCTCCCTTTCATTCAACACGAGCATACTATTTTTGACGTCGTCGTACGTGCAATCGTACAGTAATTTCCTCTCCTCGAAAATCGAGCAATCGACCCTCCTGATCCACAACACATATTGTTAAATCAGTAATGCTTCACACGACGATTGGTAGATAAATGATTTGTGCGGGCATTTCCGATATCTTATATCCCGATGGTACGCTCGGAGAAAATTCATGTATCGTGTGTACACGCTTACTATTGCTATATGCACCAGCGGTCACACTGCATTCTATACGAATAATGTTTACGTTAATAATATTTATCGGCACATCTGATTCGTACCATTTCCGAGGCTGCAATACACGATTCGAGAATCCCAACAACGATCCTATGTTGTTGGGCTTATTAAAATTTGTTCTGTATATGCATTTAATTTCACTTTTCAACGTATTATGATTAGTGCGAATTACTATTGGATATTTCTCATCATTATTATTAACAATGTTGTGGGAATCGTATTGTAAAATTGCATGCGTTAGATATTCATTTATACCATGCAATTCGTACGATCCTTCGGGAATCGTAATTTCCTTGTCGTCGTTGTCAAAGTAAAATTTATTATTCGAGGAATTCACGTTCGGTATCGTATGATAAGTTTCAAAATCCGTTAAACCAAGTTCGTCATCATCATCGTTCAAATCTATGGCTGGAAAGTAGCTTACGGCAAGAACGCTACTCTTACCAGTCAACGTAAGTGTCAGTGACATGTCGAATACTGAGTCACGACAGTAGAGTGTTAGGCTTTAAATTTAATCGTTTGAAGAAATTGTAGATACAATTGTCCGCAAATACTCTGATTATAATTTTGATAAGACACATGATTGTATTCAATTTTTGTTACATTCTGTCCAAAATATTGCACCAATTCCTCAGGCGGTCGAAGATTTCCAAAACTGTCAAAATACACAACATTATCTCCCCTCTTTGCGTATGCTACCCAATGAGTATCAGGACCCTCAACGTCGTCCAAATTGACAATGCAGCTCTCGTTTCGTTGCACGCCGCTTATCGGTAAATTATTGCGCATGAAAACGCCTCTAAAGAAAGGTATGCGCATATGTCTTGCAAGTTGTTCCAATTGTACGTTAGTTGTTACACCCGCAGGCATTTTTAACGTTTTTTAACATTTTTTTAACGTTTTTTTTTTCTTAGCAGTCGTTAAGAACCCCCGTCCACGCTTGTATGGAACGAGATAAAGTCTACGACCTTCCATAGCACGATTGTGACGTTGCATTTTTTCGAATTGGCGTTGCGCGGCCTTGCTATCGTTTACAGCCTTTGCGATTTCTGCTACTCCACCAGCCAAAGAACCGACTACTCCCAACAATGGTAAAATCGGTAAAATACCACCACGCTTCGCTACTGGAAATATTCGTTTTTTCAACATCTTTTTCTTTTTCGGTGATTTTTTTCATCTTCATTCCCATACCAAATTTCGTTTTTGCCTTCATGGCCGTCCAAACAGCCGTAGCAGCCGCTCTTTCACCAAGAGTCGAATCCCTCGCGGTAATACGTTCCCGCGCCTTCACAGCTAGTATACGATCCGCAACGTGTCGTTCGCCGAGGTCGTTGCTTCGCGAGTAAGCTATATCGTGGTCGCGACACGCAGTGTCCAATTGATTGATACCTCGATCGCCTCTAGCCCGTTCTTTTAAACGAGTTTCCGGTCCGCAAAACTGATATCCACGAATATCTAATTCGGAACGGTTTCGATTCGATGCACATCTATAAATAGGTCCTCCCATGACTCATTCTTAAAATGAGTCGCGGTTTGTGCGGCAAGCGACGATAATCAAAGTTATAAACTTTGATAATAGACTAATGCTTGAAAAAGAAATACGTAAGCATGGAAACATGTTACCAATTACTATACGCGGTATTATTTGCAGTCCTTCAAATTGTGGTAAGACTAATGTATTGATAAGTCTAATTGAAAGTCCGTACGGTGTTCGCTTTGAGGACCTGTACGTATACTCAAAATCGCTTCAACAACCGAAATATCAATATTTGGAAAATTTATTGACACCGATAGACGAAATTGGTTATTTCACATTCTCTAATAATAGTGAAGTCGTTGCTCCAAGCGAAGCGCTTCCGAATTCCATTTTTATCTTTGATGATGTGGCGTGCGATAAACAAGATACGATAAGAGAGTACTTTGCAATGGGTCGACACTCGAGCGTCGACTGTTTCTATCTTTGTCAAACGTATGCCAAGATACCCAAAGATCTTATACGCGACAATGCGAATCTGTTGATTTTATTTCAACAGGATAGTACAAACCTGAAACATGTGTACAACGATCATGTAAATACTGACATGTCATACAACAATTTTCACGCATTATGCCAGAAATACTGGCAGCACAAGTATGGATTCGTAGTTATTGATAAAGACAGCTCGCTGACCAATGGACGATATAGAAAAGGATTTAATGAATTTGTGATACCGTAGAGAGGTTAGTTGCTGTCGACACATCAGTCTAAAAACGTCTACAAAATATCCATTATGATAAACAACAATGATGCTGATGATGAACGTGAAAAGATTGTGAGAGAGATTGCAAAAACAAGTGAATCAATTCGCAAAAAATATCACGCTTTAAAACTGGTAAAATTGAGGAAGACGTCGCTTTGGAGAGACATTTTAAGCCAATCACTGAACCTCTAAAACAAATTGTTGAGAATACCATCGATATAGAATCTGATGCATCGAAAGTGGAGTCGTTTGGTATACCCAGAGAAGAACAAGAGAGCGTAAAGCAGAAACGATCAAATATTTCACTGACTTATGAAAAAATATCAAATGGGGAACGGAAACGATCAAACGATTCATTGATAACTTCTACACCAAATCAATCAAAGCGAATGAAACAATCGACTCCGATAAAAGCTGTACAACAACCTCAAATAATCTCGTCTCCTTCCGTCAAAGAAATTTTTGAGGCCACACCCGAAGCGGTTGTGACGTCGGTTCAACGTTAATTACAAACATCCGAGGGTCAAAATATGTTGCGAGAACATCTTGGTCCACTCGGACAAAGATATATCGGAGCAATTTTGGGCCAAGATGTAAATAACGAGATGGATTACGTATACGGTGTTAAATTTTCCGACAAAGGAATGATGCTCGGCGATAAACATTTCGAAGTGGATAAGAATGATAATATAATCACCAATGGAGTGAAATATGCGGGAACGCCGGGTCTCTACGAATTAATTTTTAAGAGAATTCCCGACGATGCTGTATATACAGAGAACGATATGCATAAATATAAAAGTATATTACTTGCGACAAACACGCATAGACGTGATAGTAATGTGCGTAATCCAGTATTAGGTAACAAAGGATACAAATATAAATATGTAATCTCTTCATTATTTCCTATCAAAAGAAAAATTGGAAAAGGTATAAACCTACCACGCACTATGACACTGAGTGAGAATAAAATTGAATACGTGCATTGGAACGATCCCAACGAATTGGTAGATCGTTTGCGGCTGCTGGAAGCTTCGAGTCGAGCAGGTAACAATGTTCATGGCAATGAAATCATATCAATTATCGAAGAACTTCGCGAGGCGGGTCTTATTATAAATTAAACAACATATTGGTGATACTAGTCATTCTGTCAAAACATTTCGTATTGAAATGTCAATTAATAAATTTGGAGTATCGCTCGGTATGTCGAATAATGCATACTATAAATGGAACAGATTACTAAGAACGTATGTGCGAGATAACGCTCTGTGTCTGACTAGCACCGGCTTTGACGCAAGGTTGCGCAAGATACGACGTGTAGCGCAACCGGAAGATGATAACGATGCTGCTAACAAATGGTACGTTGAAGCGAGTGTTGAACTTTTGAGGAATAGGCTGAAAGAAATTGAGGAAACAATTACTGCGCTCGAAACGCACGTGCAAACGCTTCAGATAATGATGCATGAAATGCAGAAAATGCTTCAGACACGTGTGCAAACTACATCCGACTCAGAAAAGATACATAAAGATTTATACATGAACTTTTACATTATTATGAAATATGCCACGATCAAACATGCAAGAAAAGAAAAACAATTCTGAAAAGCGACTGCTCGTGGAAGAATTGCACGCTCCGGCGAGAAGAAATTTTCCGCGTAGACGCGTCATAGTACGCGGATACGATGATCTGTGACAGGCAGACGTGGTTGAGATGCGTCCTTATGCACGAGTCAACAAAGGTTTCAATTATATACTCACTGTTATCGATGTGCTGAGCAAGTATGCGTGGGCCATACCGCTCAAAAGTAAAAGCGGAAACGAAATGTCTGAAACGATTGCGAAACTAATTCGAGATGGTGGAAGATGTCCGAAAAATTTTTAAACAGACAGAGGAAAGGAATTTTATAATGCAAATGTGCAAAAACTCATGAAGAAACATAACATTAATCATTATTCAACGTATTCTATCATGAAAGCCTCGATCGTGGAACGATTCAACCGCACTTTAAAGAACAATATGTGGAAATTGTTTACGCTAAATGATAATTACAAGTGGATCGACGCTTTATCCCCACTCGTTGCAGAATATAACGTGCGAAAACATCGCACTATCAATATGAGACCTATCGATGCCACTCCAACAATCGCTGATAGACTTTTAAATACAGTATACAACAATGTAAAAATTGCTGCTCCAGCGAGATTCAAAGTGGGTGATTCGATACGTGTGAGTAAATTCAAGACCATTTTTGATAAAGGTTACACACCAAATTGGTCGGCTGAAGTGTTTAAAATTGTCAAAATACAGAATACTAATCCCGCGACATATATATTAAAAGATTCGCGTGGAAATCCAGTAGCTAGAGGATTCTACGAATACTAACTACAACGCGTTGCTAACCCCGACGTGTATCTCGTGGAAAAGGTGATACGTAAAAAAGGAGATGAAGTTTTTGTGAAATGGTTGGGACTTGATAAATCACACAACTCTTGGATACATAAAAATAATTTATTATAAACATATAACATAATAAAAATATACATAAATTTACATGAATGAATATATATATTTATAAATAAATAAATATATATATATATATAAGTAAATATATATATAAATAAATATATTTATAAATAAGTATATATATTTATATAATTTACATTTACAATAAATAAATACAATTATTTACAATGGTATTTTATAATGTCCCCACGGTAACGTATCAGTAGTTGTAGGTACGATATACCGCTTTTCGTCGTACGGACTTAGAGCAATTTTTGTTTCGCGAATGGTGTATACCTCGTGCAATTTTGATCTTATACACGATTGACTACACGTCATTTCAATCTCTTCGTTCAAACACCGCGTGTAATCGTCAAACGTTATCGTTCTCGCGACAACATTACTCTTGACACCTTTTACCTTTTTCGTATCCTTCTTACCATCCACGCGCAACGCACACATTTTTGCTCTAAGCCCGACAAATTCAGTCATTATGGTACCGTTGTTTTCATCCTTCATTAGATCCGGTACCTTTTTATTCACGAGCGGTATACCGTACGCATTGTCTATCGCATAGTCGCTCGTATGAAATCTGCTAATATCACGTTTCATATTCTCGTACACATCGTCGCACTCAATGTGATATATAAGACTATCTGTGTCAGTGTACATGACTTTGCATCTCTCCCGATACATTGGTATCATATAATCGTGGTGAAATTCGTACAAACATGTCTTGGATATATCGAGAATACACATACCCACGTAAATTGGTTTGTAAAATTTCACCTCGAGTTTACGTAATTCCACAGCGATTAGATTTTCCGAAAAAACGCTCCTGCTATGAAAATTTGGTTTTGCAATTAATGCCTCTGTGCCGTCATTCTTTGTAATTTAGATTGCAATTTGAATGCGCGGGACCTTTGTACCGTCCGGTCAAATGATTGTCACGGTATCATTGTGATCGCGTACGCGCGTATCATCATCTTCCACGAATGGTTTCTCATATATATGACACTGAATCGCGCTTCGAAATTCTTTCCATTCAGCTTGCGTTAAATTTACCATGGGGACATTGGTTGTTAAAATATTTTCTACACGTTGTGCCAAATTTTTAAATTCGTCGGCGAACCACGCAACGCAATTGGCTTCGCAATAAGAATGATACGCGAATAACGAATTATCGTACGAGCAATGTACATAATAAGCGATACTAAATACTTGGTGATGTTGATAAAAATTTTCTTCTTCTTTTGTCACCAAAACGCACTCCAGATCGGCATACACGATGAAAGGTAATCGCTCCTTCCTGTTGTAGTTGGCGAATGCGAACCGCCTGTCCTTATCGCTCGGTAACCGGATAGCGCAGTCGTTCATCTTTCCACAGTCTACTGTATGCTACTGTAGTTTCTTGTCCGAGTGAAAATAGTGCATGCATCTGTAAAATAAAAGTTAAAATTTTTATATCCTTGTTTTAAATATTTTTAGACAGTTTTATTAAATATACATTAAATATTTTATTAAATATACCGATCGCAGATATATTTTTTAACCTTGTATTTGCTGAGTTGCATACTAACAAGTCTGGATAAATTCTTGATCCACGCAAAATGTCCGATATCTCGCGCATCTTGCATGTAGAGCAAGTTGACGCGCTTGTCCCTCTTTTGCTCCGTAAGGCGTAACGGGATAATGTTTTCATTCTCGATGGTATACACATTGATTGAAATGTCATTATAAGTTTCAAATTTTTTAATTTGATTAAGAGTGACTGGAAACTCAATATCTTGGAGATTCAGTACTGTTGTATAATGCGGGTACGATGATTGTCGGTCTGTGTGTCTTTCAACTTACAGAGCAGCCACCACCGCCCACGCAAAACATGCATTGTCTTGAGATTGCACGTTAACCACTGCTCGTTTAATTATTATCTTTCGCGGTAATTGCACGCAACATCCGGCGCGCATAGGATTATATTTATTTATATTTACAGTCAAATTTAGTATACGCGATAATGCCCATCCGCTATCGCGTTCCTGAAATTCTTCGAGCGATGCAAGGGTGGGCTCGACGACTCGCCGCTCATACCACTCGCGTAAATCGGATGTACGAAAGAGTTCCAAGTTTCGCTTATTGATTGATTTATTGGCGCGCCTATCGCCCGCCACAAACTCACCGTTAAACACTGTATTCACTTTCACACTGCTGTGTTTTTGCATAGGATTATATTTATTTATATTTACAGTCAAATTTAGTATACGCGATAATGCCCATCCGCTATCGCGTTCCTGAAATTCTTCGAGCGATGCAAGGGTGGGCTCGACGACTCGCCGCTCATACCACTCGCGTAAATCGGATGTACGAAAGAGTTCCAAGTTTCGCTTATTGATTGATTTATTGGCGCGCCTATCGCCCGCCACAAACTCACCGTTAAACACTGTATTCACTTTCACACTGCTGTGTTTTTGCATAACGGCTCGCACGTGCTCGAGCACAATGTCACTCGCGTTTTCCAAAAATTGACGAGGTTCGATGTGATTATAATTTATAACCGCACCAGTCAAGATACGACCTTCGAACGCCGTATCGATCTCTCGCCAAATCAATCCATTTTCTCGCGAACTGCATCCTACACCCACGTGTACGAAACGCCTGCGCAACACATTTTTCAGTCCTTCGAGTTGCGCGATTCGAGCAATCAACGATTGTCGATTTCCGATCGATAATCGTGGTCGTTTAATTCGACTTTGTTCTTCCAATGACTCGATACATTCGTTACATTGCGCCTCCCACGCAATGTACTCCTCCACTGAATTTACCCGGGTGGATTGCTCCCACACAATTTGCTCCGCCATGTTTTTCAGACCGAACAAGATGCACGACTCGAAAATAATGGAGGTGCACCTCTTTGCAGCGAATTTATATTGCGATTCATAGACGTTTCTATCACGCATTTCGCGATTTGTCATCTAACGATGACGACGTTATGTCAAAAAAATTTTTTTGCTATATTTCAAATATTAGCAACTGCACATTGGCGCTCGAAAGTTTTGCAGTTTCAAATTACATGCAGCTGCGGATTTGTCATATCTTGTTGGATTGTCACCTATAGGCCACGTCATCTCAAAGATTTGTTATATTTCGAATATTAGCAGCCGTATATCGGCACTCGGAAGATCTGCGACTTCAAATTACATATGGTTGTCATTTCGCGATTTGTCACGCACACTTTAAACATTTTAGTAAGATTCGTTAGCGCGTGGATAATTTGTAGTTTCAAATTACATGCAGCTGCGAGTTACTTTTTTGATAATTTGTCACGTACATTTAGAATATTCAGGTGTGATTTCATCAGAAAATGTTGTCGCACCTCAGCGTATGGAAAATTTTAAGCATATTCAGCTAAAATCTTTGGAGATGTAATTATTAATTAGCAGTTGTATATAGGTGCTTGAAGAAAAAAGCTTGCTGTATCAACAATCACTCCCTCTACTTTACAATTTGTAGTGCTAAATTGTGAACAATAACCCCCTCTATATTGCAGTGTATAGTGCTAAATTGTGTTTTAATACTTAAAATAATTTAGTATCATGTCAATCGTTTGTGGTTTCCGCTAAAGGAAACAACATGAATTATTACGTCCCGATTACGAACACTCTGCCAAAGAAAGAGTAAGTTTTATTTTTTTTTAATAATATTTTTATTATTTATATAAGTTTTAAATAATATTTTTAATATTTATATATATATTAATTTTATTTTTTTAATAACATTTTTCTAAAATTTTGTAGCATTTTATCCGAGTCTCGTCGCGCGGGTCGTATCTTGAGAAGAAGGTATGCTCTAACCCCGACATCATACAAATACTTGGAAATTGGAATAAGTGTCGGAGCTATGTCATATGTGAAATTACTTGTTGGTGATAACCGAGGCAATCAAATAGTATTCTATCGTTACCTGGCACTCATTGATGCAGAAACGTGCTGATATTGAACGACATGTACAATCGACTGAAAGTGAGCTATTATGGATCTGCGATCTATCTATCCAAATGATTACATTCACTAATTCCAAGATTGTTAAATTAACATTATCTAATAATTTTTTGTATATGCATCTGCAAATATTGGTGAATTTATTCGATTTTGAAGACTGTGTCGATCATATGCATTTCTGGCTGTGTCAGAATACATATATTGTTAATGAAAAGTTTAAACAATTTGTTAGCGTTTTGCAACGCAACAATATCACTGACGTTTACGATGCGGTAAAAGTGATACGTGAGAGTGACGCGTTTGACGGCAAATCACTCGTAGATTGTGAATTGTTAACATGTGCTGTAAATGATTTATTCTATGATGTTTGCAATAAATAAATTACCGTTTTTATTACTGATTTTTATTATTTCTTTCTTCGCCTATTCTTTATAAAACGTATGATGTATATAGTTGGATCTACATTCATTCTGCTAAAGATGTTGAAAAATGCTGATGTAGATGAGACGTGATACTCGAATTAGAGAGAGATGAGACGTGATACTCCAGTTAGAGGGAGATGAGAGATGTGAGATTAAAATATATATATTTGGGAGCGTGTACCATAAAAGAGTTTGCGACCATCCTTGTGACAATCTTGTCGCATCTGATAAAGAAAACGCGAGTTTGGAAGAAAACGCGAGTTTGCGGTCATTCTTGTGACATTTTTTTTTGTTATATCTGATAAAAAAACTTTGTGCTTATGGATGACTTGGACATTTCATCCGATTCGTTGGAGTCGTCCAATTCTTCTGAGTCGCCTGATTCACTCTTGAACATTTCATCCGATTCGTCCGATTTGTTCGAGTTTGCCGAGTCGTCGGATTCGGTGAACTTTTCGTCCGAGCATTCTGATTCGGATGTAGAATCCTTACACGATAGTATTTTTGACGGTAATTCTAGTGATTTCAGTGATGTTGTAAAACCTATTATTCATACGTTAGATGATGTACAAGTTCGTACATATAATGAAACGACTGTGCATTATATCTTTTTATTATAAATCTGGGATTTCTGTTAAACACTGTGTATCGTGTTTCATGCGATTACCGGAGAGGTCACAGAATGGGAGTGATGTGGTGCGCACACATCAAAGTGAAGTTTATCAGCAAATCCATGATTTACATAAATGCGGTGGATGTCTGAGACCGCTGTATCAATTAATATCGTGTAATTTTTGTCCGTTTTGTACGAAAGAAGACTAATGCATGAAAAATAAAACTATTATTGTGTAAGTGTCGCGATAAGATACAGTGGAGAGAACACTCCGACGCCCTCGGTGGCTCTGTGACTTCTGTGGTGCAGTTTTTGCGAAATCGTGAAATTGGTTTGCCAAAGACTCATACGAGATCGCTAAAACTGTTTTTCGAGATTTGTGATGATATAGACTTTTTATGTGATGTGATCAATGAGGATACTGAAGTAGAACTTTTACAATTTGAGGATCCTGTTGTTGCGGAAATGAAGCATCTCCGAAGAGAGAAGCTGCTACAGATGAAAAGAGAGAGAAGGATAGACTTTTTAGAAGAGAGAAGAAAGCGACTTGCCTCTCACACCATTAATACACGCATGTGGTAAACGAAGAAGTTCTGCATGATTTGTGTGTGTATATTTATAATTTTTATAAAATTTTAAAGATGTTAATAATGATGTTTTTTTTCAGAAGCCGCTGCGATGCGCTCTCCCTCCCTCCCCTTATTTTAATTTTTTTTATCTTTTTATATTATCTATTTTATATTGTATATTTTATATTTTTTATGATATTCAATTAGAATCATCTGTATGAATGCTGTGTGGAGCGACAGTTCGCGTCAGCTTTTAATTTTTTTTATCAGCTGTGAAGAGTAAGCATTCGTACTAACTCTTATGTCATGCTAATCCCCTACCCATTTTTTTTACCGAGACGTTACCTAGCTCTCGCTGGAGCTGGCATAAAGTGTCTGACTGTGGTGCAGTTAGCGTATTTTGTTAAAAAAACAAAAAAAAATGTCGCAAATTGTTGCGTTCATGCAGGCGATGTTCGAGACGGGATACCGCTGCATACGGCTTCCGGAATAGATCGACCATCGCCGGTACCATCGCCGCGTACTTCGAAGAGCGCGAAATTTGGCCCACGCCCTATTCCAGGCGCTACTGGAGGTCCTGTTTGGAAATGTAAGTAGTTTTTATTATTATTTTTATACGCTTTTTTTATTTATAATATATTTATAATATATTTATATGTTTTTTATAGATTTTCCAAATAGGTGCTTATGATGTGCCTGGGTGTATAAACATAGCGCATATGGAGGAGGTGTGCTGGGTGCGGGCCTATCGTAAGAAGTGCGCGGAATGGAAGGACCTGTGGTGCGACGGCTCCCGTGCCCGAGAATTGGACGCGGAGTATCCGCATATGTACAGCACCGGCATAAATGGTGTCCGTCGGTAAATGTGTATGTACGTACGTGTATGACAACTGAGAGCGTCACATACACATGCAGCGCGTACGTACGTGTCACTTGAAGCGCGGCGGAATTATTAATATATAATTATTAATAATTATACATAAAATGTTGCAGGCATTGTGTATAAGTATGTATAAGCTTACATATACATAATTCTAATTGTAGCTATCAATCCATTTATATATAAATATACGTAACGTTTTATATGGTGTCATCTATAATAATTATACATATTTTTACACAATTGTGTTGAATCTTGTATAATAATATTCAATTCTGTATAACTATACATAAGAAATTTTTTATCGGGAATTTAAAATTTGAGTTTTGTAATAATACAATTACGAAAAATATTTTATATCACGAATTATCATTTCTACACGTTTATTTATAAGTAATTATAAATTTAATTACAAACGGATGCAAGTTTACAATTACTGTTCTAGTGAATCTCAAAATTACTCATAATGATACATGTATATATATATTTTTTAGCAAATTTTTTTACACAAATAGAAAAAAAAATACGCAATCATAAATAAATTAATATTTAATTAGAATAATCATATTTTTTTGATATATGTGAAACCGAACTTCTAATATTAATATAATATAATTATAATTTTACGAATGCCGGCATTCGATGCGCAGAGTTCAGCCACGTTTCTTGAAGGAATAAGAAAGAAAGCATGACATAAGCGCGAGAGCGAACGAGACGCATATAGAGACAACGCGGTGTCCTATAGCTCTCTCGCTCATTCCTCCTGCATTCAAGCGTAGAGTGAGTGAGGCAGTGCTACAGGACACCACTAATCGGCATCACGTCTTGTCATGCTTTCTCTTTCGATCGTGCGGCTTGCGCTAAGGATGCAACATCGGATTGCCTCCCACTTTTTTCTCCTCCGCTGCATGAACTCCGCCGCGCTTCAAGTGACACGTACGTACGCGCTGCATGTGTATGTGACGCTCTCGGTTGTCATACACGTACGTACATACACATTTACCGACGGACACCATTTATGCCGGTGCGTGTACGTGGATATATTCTGCCTCCGCGGATTGTTCGGAGAGGAGCCCTTTGTATCTCTATATAATACGCTCAAATTTTTACATATTTCTTCTAAAAGTACTAATAAAAATGATCATTTTTCTGTTACAGAAGCAGCTGTCGCGCGTTCCCCCTCACCCTCCCGCCCATTATTTTTAATTTTTTATCTTTTTATATCTTAAGTTTTATATTTTCTTTTTATAAAATTCACCGTAGAATATGAGGAAAACCGTTACATAAGTTTCTTAGACTTAACGATCATGATAAGAAACGGTATTATTTATGTTGATTGGTTCCACAAAAAACGTTCTTGGGTAGAGTTCTGTCGTTTTTTTCGTGCCATCCATATTGCCACAAAATCAGAATTGTTTATAATTTGTTGGATAGAGCATTAAGATTATCACATCCACAATTCCACAAAAAGAATATTGAACTTATAATCAACATTTTAATAGACAAAGGTTATCCTCTAGATTGGTTATTTAAAATGATAAACAAAAGAATAGAAAAGCTTGTTTCCAGCAAATCCAACTCTAAAAAACAAATAGATGTGACACAACGCTCTGACCGTGACAATTCTGTAAACCGACGGGGACTTTTGTTATACCGTATGTCAGTGATGTGTCTGGCAGGATAGCTTCTACAATTAAAAAATCCGATTTAATGATAGGATATCGTTGCATGAATAAATTGGATAGAATCATCAAAGCACAGAAAGACAAAAAACCATTTATGACAAATTCAAACGTAGTTTATAAGATATATTGTAATGACTGTGACGCGACATATGTGGAACAGACGAAAAGACAAATAGGAACAAGGATGAAAGAGCATATGAATAATATTAAACAAAAATCTGAAAAACACTCGGTAATTTCGGAACACATCAAAAAAGAGAAACATACTTTTGGTTGGGATGAGGTTAAAATTCTTGATGTAGAGAGGAACTATCACAAAAGATTGATTTCAGAAATGTTGCATATTAAAGAACAAAAAAATGGACTGAATTTAAATAAGGACACGGAATTATTAAGTGACGCATATTATGATATTTTACGCGAATTATAAACGACGAACATATAAATCATGACAATCTTATTTACAAGACAACATACATAATTGTTTACGAAGCTTGTCAGATACATGCAAACATGTGCTCTCTCATTCCTGTACATAACTTAACATGTTTTTGTAAATATAATAATAGTTCTTGTTGAGACACTGTTGGAGGCAGGTCTACTTTTCTGAATTTGTTCGCGAAGCTTCATATAAATCAGTTTGACCGTTATTTGCAAGGCGGTGTAAGTTATTGTGAATGTGCATTGATGGTTGTTAGACTTTGCCGATACAACGATGCTATAAGAAAACTGATATTTGTTGACAGAAAACACACCTTTCATAGCACGAAATCGATTGTAAAAATATGAATCGAGTACTCGGATTGCTGAACAGTGGTCAAGAATTATCGCCTTCAATCGTTGAATTTATTAATTTGGTCACCGCGGCAGATTCAAGTAATAAAAGAAGTTAAAATGCATTATAGATACATTATGACGACCATAATGCCTGCTTACTCTTTGGAACATTACATTAAGATTCAATTGACTCTGTCCTGTATTGGTTGTTTTGAGGTATTAGTTAGATAGTATAATGGATCCTTTGATAGAGTTTAGTTTGGCGGTTGCTATGCAATATAATATTAAGAAAGTCTTGGCGTTAAGAATCAATGCGATTAATTTGTTTTTACGGTTTTTGTGTTTTAATACTGAGGAAGGCTGTGTACAGCCGAAACGTATATTTTGATTGTTCAGATTCAAATACAAAAGAATAATAAATATTGTTAATAACACCCTTTCACTTTGCTCGTTTGTTGGCCTAACCTTTGTTTATGTTTGTAATTACTCGATTGCGAGCGTCATTAATAATATATTTTTTAATTTCTTTTTATATTTTATATCTTTTTATATTTTTAAATTTATATCTTTTTTTATTATATTTTATATATTAGATTTTATATTTTTTACTTTTTATATTTTTATTTTTAAAACGCACACACACACACACACACACACACACACACACACACACACACACACACACTTTATATGTACACACATACACTCTTTTATAAATAAAAATTATATTTACGTTAAACACATATATATTACTTATTTGCGCCTCCTTTATCTATCCTATCCTTCTTCCCCCACATTAGATTAAATTAAATAATATTTAATATATATATAATAAGATATAATTATATAATTAGATAATATTTAATATATATAATAATATATAAAAAATTTAATATTATAAAAAAAACTTAACATACAAAAATTCTCTGCGTTCTCGCGTACGCCTTAGCCTCCGTCTTATCGCACTCTCGCTATCCTTTTGCCTCAGCCTCCTTCTTTCTCTCTCACACTATCTTTCTATTGTAATCTTCTCCTTTTCCCACCATATTATGCTCTCATTGTCCTACGCTATGTACAATGCACATAGCACTCTCCTTATCCTATCCTATACCACGCGTCTCCGTCTACCGCGTTGCGAACGCCTATCGCGCCGTCTCTTTCTACCGCGTTGCGAACACCTATCATGCCGTCTCTCTGTATCCCTCTCCTTACTCGCGGACCCATCGGCTACGCCGCGGACCTCTCTTCTCTCTCCGCAAACCCCTCGTCTACCGGCTGCGACGCGGACCTCTCTCTCTTCTCCGCGTACCCCTTGCCTACCAATCGCGCCGCGGACCTGCGTGACGTCATCCCCCCGCACTCCCCTCGAGCTCCTGGGTTAGAATCCCCATTAACACACTACTATAATCCTTTCGGGAATTTATTAATGCCGAATGATAATTTCGTAGAATATATTAAAGTATTAGAACATTTATTTTTTTCCAAAGTTGAGAAATTGATTGTACAAAAGCGTGTAATTCACAACCTTATTACCATTTTTAAAGATATTGAATTTATTCATCCGTGTCAATAATTTCCCTATATTTACTTATTGAAATTATATGCTGGAATACGATTATTTTACACATTAAAATTTATTAATAAGCGTTTCAAATCGCAGCCTGGACACAGAAAAACTATAATTTTACGTCACAATTAAAATTTAAAGTCTACGTTCTCTTACTTTATAAATGTAAATTTTTAATTATATTTAAATTTCTATATTTATAATTTATAATTTTTTTATATTTTTATAGAAATGTCTGTATTAGTTTATTATTAAGTTATTATTCAATTATTTAGTTTAATTATTAAGTTGATCTCATCAGATTCTAAGTGTACTGAGATTTAGGTTGATTTTATCATTAAGTTTATAACTAAAGTTATTTATTATATATTTATTATTTTATTATTAAAGTTCAATTTGGTTGAATGTGAAAACCTATTCCTAAATAAATTTTTAACATTTTTACTTTTTATGAGACTATGTTATTTACTAACATAAATTTTTAACATGTTTACTTTGTTTATAAGTTTATTATATAACATAGTGAATGTTATATATTTTTAATTATTTCAATTATTGTTTCAGTTACCTGCAACATTGACGCTTAAGACATATTCTTTCCACTGAAGGATACTCGGAATAGTTTTGAGGAATTTTGTAATCATATATGAATATTTTAATCATTTGTAGAATAATTTTATTGAAATTTATATTTAGTTTTTGTGTCCAATGTTCTATATATTCGCTTTTGCGCCCAATGATATATGTATTATATATTCACGTCTAATAATCTATATATATTTTACAATTTTGTTTATACAATAAATTACAAAAAAAATAAAATAAAATAAAATAACATAAACAAACAATTTTGAATATTTTATTTTGTAAATAATTAAAAAAAAAGAAAAATATATATGCAGAAGTCTTTGCATTTTTTCTGCTTCAATAAATTATGTAGATCATAATCGAATTGCATACAAATATTTTATTGTACAATATATATAATATAATCGAATCGTGCCGCCGTGATACATCTAACAACATGGTGGTATACCACGTGACTTGAGACCTAACCTACATCAAAGGTGCCGACGCTCACTGTCGCTACTGTGTATACTTATACTGTGGCACTGCTCTCTGCTGCTATAAAGTTCAACCAAATGAACAGCAAAGCATCAAAACATAGTGTATGTATGTACATACATACACATCAAAAGTGCCTAATATCTAATCTAAAGTTCGCTGAAGAAAAAATAAAATGACATCGAGTGAGGTATGTATTAAATTGTATGTGTCAATAATATAAATTTTAAAAGATAAATAAATAAGATAGAAATGTGAAAGTAAAAATTATAGTGTCATAATTGTTATTCTTCGCGACTAGTAATGAAACATTTATGACTATGTAAACTCTCTTACTAAATATTTTTTTCATTACTAATTAATTTTTTCAGTTTAATTTTGTAAATACTTGCGGTGTTTGTGAGGAAATTGTTGAAGAGCTAGTGTCTAGTTATAAATGCATAAATGGATTTGAACGAGTTTATGTCGATAATAATCGATATTTTTATCCAGTTTGTAGTAAATATTAAATCAAAATAATACAAAAAAATATTAAAAATAAATTATATAATATATAATATTTTGAACAATAAAATTTTTAATTACAGGTAATGGAAAAATAATACGCCGAAGTCTTACCAATAATAAAGATAATATTGTACTAGATAAAATAAAATATAAATAATAAATTATAATAAATATTATTTATATTATTTATTATTTTAGGTTATAATTTATTGTTGTTGTTGCTGCTGCTGCTGCTACTACATCTTTTTATGAACAGAAAATATGCTATATGCTGCTAGTAATTTTTCAGTCACGTGACTGTTTGCTGCTGTAGCAAATGCTGCATATGAAAAGGCACCTTAAAAAGAAACAGGAGGGAATGTATCGATGGTGAGGGCTAGTCAAATCCAAAGAGTAAAAAGAAACAGGAGGGAATGTATCGGTAGTGGGGGCTAACCAAATCGCTGACGGAAGCTATCTTGAGTGTCCACTTTTTTGACGCTTATTAGCATCGTCTGCTGCTGTTGTCAGAGAGACACATGCGCGTATTATTTTGCACAATTATTAATTCTACAAAAAAATAGTGAAATAAAATTATGGTGCATTGTCAGGCCTGTGGCATAACAACAACAGCGCGAAATAATAGGATAACATTTCATCGGTTAATAATTGTTATTAATATAATAACAAGAATTTAATGTTTTGAAAGTTATGTTTTATTTAGATATACTATTTAAAGGACAGTAAACAATATGTTAAAATTTTAATATTATTAATATATATTATTTAATTTGTTGCATATTAAAATTATATGGATCACCAAACGTTGTAAAGAATTTATTCGTGACAACCTAACGATTCTGCATCGAATAAGCTCTTGTTTAACTCGATTGGACGAAAAATAAAAATGTTCGGCTAACTTTACTTCGAAATTTTAATTATTTAATTAAAAAAAACGATGAATGACCAAACGTTTTAATTGGACGACCAATCATCACCAAACGATGACCAAACGATTAGTTAATTTTAATTATAAAAAAATCAAAGTGGTTCGGCTAACTGTACGGAGATACAGTGGGCTGTCTTTTAGCAGAGCGCTAATATATTGACGCGTATTGGTCGATATTTTTAAATTAATTTCTCAATAATTATTGTGAAAATCGCAAAATGGTAAAGGACTTCTGTTCAGTTTAATGCGCTCTACCTGCTCACGAACGTTGATTCAATCTTTATCAGACACGCTGTAGAATAAAAATTTTATGTACATGTAACATTTAAATCAAATTAACAGACAAACATCAAATTCCATGAAATTTCATGCGTTCCGGGATTGACTTAAATATAAAAATAAGAAACGGGGCCCACAACAACAACATGACAATGACGAGCGATGTAATATTTCTGAAATCACGTTGAATTGCGTTGTTTTATGTAGTTTGACCTAGGATTGTAATTTTTATTTAATTTATGGCTGAGGAGACAAAAATAAATAAGGAGACGAAACGTCCCATTATTTATTCTATTAAATTTCAAATGTAGATAGATTCTAGAGAACAAGAATATTTCAGTATATAAAGGTTAAAAAGTAGAATACAATATTAATGAAGTATAGGTAGATAAATATATTACAAAAAGTATAAGCTCTCAAGTTTTGTTATATAATTTTTTATGGGGACGGGGCGAAGCCAAGATGTACTTTATGTACATGCTAGAAAAGAACGCTTAGATGGAAGCGCATAGGGGCTAAAAAAATATACCAAAACTTGAGAGCATAGAAACTATTAAGACTGACAGTACTGTGTGGAAGTTTTAATGTAAAATTTTAATTCAACCTATGTCCGAACTCTTACACTATATTTATAATTTTTTATTCATAATCTGAACTTCCACACAGTACTGTCAGCCTTGGTAGTTTCTACGCTCTCTTTTGTTATATTTTTTTATGGGAACGGGGCGAAGCCCCTTCACTCCCATGCACTCCCATCTAAGCATGTACTTTGCAATGCATATACGATTCCACATGGGTTTGCAACTTGCATAGCAACATAAAAAAAATTTATTAAAATTAAAAAGGATTTATTTAAAATTTTGTGTAAGTTACTAAAACGCATGCATGCGTGACCGCAGCGCATGCTCATATCGCTAGATTCAGTCAGTATGACACAGATTTCCTAACCATAAAATCTGTCATTTTTAACAATTAATATCTCGGTTCGCGGGGCAGAGCGATGATTATCTCTGCCAGATTCGTTCGTTTCGAGCCAAAACGCGTTGAATAAACTTATTTTGATCAAAATCTGAGGCAGCTCTTCTGGATAATTACCTTTTTTTAAAAGTGTGTCTTTATTTGACGCGACTCATAAGTATTGTTCGTGCCGCGCGCGTTCGATATATCTCGATCCGCGGACGTAATACTATATTGTAAAGGAGGTGATCGGATCTTGGATGACCGGTAATTTACTCAAGAAATGTAAAGTAAATTGAAATAAAAGTATATTCAAAAGATTCTCTCTAATGATTTAAAATTACAAGTATTTCGACTCGACGCGATTCTCTAACTCTAAACTCGACTATTTCTCTTCCGATTCGACTCGAGAATCCTCGCTTGCTCGCTTGCTCGCTCGACTCGCAAGTCTTACCCGCTCGCAACTCCCACTCTCATTCTTCCCACTCCGTATTTTCGAGCCACCCTCTATATTAGTGGATTTAGTCGCTATCTACGTTACCGACCGTGCCTTACAATATATATGGTTTCAAAAATATATATATGTAATAATAAATTATTTCTTGTTGATTTGAGCAAATAATTATAAGCATAAAATACTTTTTAATCAATAAAAAGGAATGGATTTTCAAGTGTAATTCTTAATAAATTATATAAATTATATAATACAATGTTGTTTAAACCCATATGTTAAGGATTATTATCTCTAAGAAAAACTTGTCCATCGTAAGTTAAAAAAAAAAAAAACCCAAATCATACAGCTGTTTTCTCGTATGTTCGTCACTTTTGTATATTTTTGTGCTCCAAGCGCTCTCGGGTCGAGCACTCTGCGTTTTTTTCATCGAGACCGAATCTGCGAGAAGACCGCTGTTTGCCTAAAGCTCGACAAAAATAAGGTCAAAACTCCCGCATCAATGATCGCCCGATCGACTGCGGCAGTCAGTCGAATCGGTGGCGTCAACCGAGTCTGACGAAGACAGTAATCCGCGTTGTTCTGTTGTCTCGCAAATAAAGCCTTTGAATACATTTGAGACGGCTTATTCTGTGCCTTCCTTCTAATCAAGAAATCTCCCGAGTGGAGCCTGCGCGGAGTGTAGCGAACGAACCGGCCGTTTTATACGAGAGTCAGCGTTAACGCGAATTATCGGAGGCGCGTTAATACCATATCACTTACATATAACTATATAACCTATTTTAAATCTTTTTCTTTCAATTTTTTATACAGTTTAAAAATATAGATTTTAATTTTTCATCTATATACGTTTTAGACAGTAAAATAACAAACTATAACTACTTCCAATTTTTATAAATTCACTACAGTTGGAAGTCACAGTTCTTATTGTAAGATTTGCGACACCCGATGTATAGCGAGAAGACTGGGTTAAGCGCCTGCGCCGCGCTGACGTATAAATCGTCATCAGCTTGTCTTCGCGCCCAAGGAACCTCTTGCGAGATATCGAAGTGAGTGATCGGGGCACTCTCTCTCGAGCCGCGATATTAAGACGTGTTCTTTTGTTAATAAACGAAGATCGTGAGGCTCTCAACTGTAACGGTTATCGAACCGAATAAAAAGAGAGAAAGCATTTGTATTTTAATCCGCGCTGTGCTGAACAGTTATTAGAATAAAAGATCTGTCTGGTTTTAATTAACTGTGCTAATTATTTAAACGACGACCAATCTAACATTTCAGTGCGGCATCATTCTGGAGCATCACCTCCGAGGACATCATCGTTCTATTACATGCTTGTGCGGTGGTGAACAATCTTAATCCTGATAAACATTTATTTCCTGACAAACATTTATATATATATTTATCTATTCTTTTATTTATTCATTTATAAACTCCTTACATTGAGTAGAATATCTTACATTATTGTTAGGGAAAAATTTTAAAGTTGCCAATGATATAATATTGTTATGTCGGCAGGTCGATTTCGAAATATATCAAACGCGCGACACAACTGGCACTCACGAGGTTAAATAAGAAAACATACTTTTAAAAAAACATAATTTTAACAAGAAACATACAGATCACGAGACGCAAAAAATTTACGGAGCTGTCAAAAGCGCGACTCACTGCTTGACAGTTGATCTCCAAATTTCTAATATCTTCCATCACACATTACCCTGCACCCTGACGACGATCTTATTATCGCAACGAGTGGTATAATATCGCGGCACAGGAATGCAGGGACATAAAAATATAGAAATTAGTATCAAGAGAAGCAGTGTTTGGTAATAAAGTTAATATTAATATAGTTGATGCACTGGAATTTAAATATAATAAAACCTATGTAAATTATATTAAAAATGCTCTTAAGTTTATTAAAATTGCAAAAAATACAGCCAATACTTAAATATGTATAAAATAGATATCTCCCTATTTCCACTTTTTACTTATTATTAGAGTATTTAAAAGATAGTATAATAAATATTGCAAAGATTACAAAAGAGGTAAGAATTTAGGGCTAATTCAGGCATAGAAGAAGCATAGAAAAAACATAGTAAAAATTGCAAAGTGGAAATTGTAAAGCAGAATGACGTGAGAAATTATTTTAATGATTAATTAATGTATTAAATTATAATTTCATAATTATATTATGTTGTATAAATTTATATGTAACATTAATAATTATGTTAAATTCTAGAATGATAAATATTCTTTTAGATAATTCTACAGGAGGAAAAATAAAATTAGTAATAAAGTCATGATCAATGAAGCAGATATTCTCTCTCTCTCTCTCTCTCTCTCTCTCTCTCTCTCTCTCTCTCTCTCTCTCTCTCCCTCTCCCTCTCCCTCTCTCTCTCTCCCTCCCTCTCCCTCTCCCTCTCTCCCTCCCTCTCCCTCTCCCTCTCCCTCTCCCTCTCTCTCTCTCTCTCCCTCTCCCTCTCTCTCTCTCTCTCTCTCTCTCTCTCTCTCTCTCTCTCTCTCTCTCTCTCTCCCTCTCTCTCTCTCCCTCCCTCTCTCTCTCTCTCTCTCTCTCTCTCTCTCTCTCTCTCTCTCTCTCTCTCTCTCTCTCTCTCTCTCTCTCTCTCTCTCTCTCTCTCTCTCTCTCTCTCTGTATACATATATATATATTTAAGAAAAAAATAACTAAATTAATTTAAATTAAAATTATACTAAATTAACTTATTAAAATTATATTAAAGTAACGTTAATGAAAAATTATAACTACACGATAATTTTATATATAAAACTTATATACATATATATGTTGGAATAAAATATACTAAAAAACGCGATCTTGGTATCCGCTTTCGGCCATGCTGGAAGTTGGCTTAGTTGGTCCCCCGGGTACTTGATGGTGCGGATGACGCATGTGGCCAGGTCGTCTCGGGGGTGCCAAATATTCAAACATGCTCTGAGTATGTTGTGCCAACATTTTACTGAGATCGCACGGCATTGGATCAGTCCAAAAAAAATCGTGATTGAGCGCTGAGTCAGAATCGCATCTTTTGCTAGGATCAAGAATTAAGAGTTTGTCCAACAAGTCACAAGCGTAAGGATCCTTCAGATATGGTTTTAATCTTTCCTTCACCTGTATAAAAAAAAATCATTAAAATTGCAGAAATTTATTAAAACTGAAAATTATATAAGAGTTATTAAAATATAGACTTGAAAATACAATGTTTCTGTGTTACAGTGAATGTGATTATATAATGTATATAAGATACAAAAACACTAATAAAAAATACAATAAAAAAATTAATTTCAAAAATGCTCTTTTATCAAATTATTATTAAAAATCTTTTTTATACATTTTTTATATTATTTCTATAAAATTTTCATAAAATTTAGTACAATCCTTTGTATATATTAATTATTATAATACATAAGTCATTAATTATAATTTATATTTTAATTGAAAAAAAATAAAAGTTAATATTATTAGGTCAATATCACATTATTATCATTGTATATTGTAATTGTATAACGTAATGTTAACCTGTTATTACAGTCACTATATGTTCAGGCGTCTACAAAGAAAAAGAATTTTATTAACTCTCTACCTTTCTTTTTTGCCCTTTAGGAAGCTCCATCTTGTTAAATAAATCTAGGTTTTCCACTCCTGGCCACACTTCAGTCGTTATTGAGCCACATAATTGTGAGATCAATATAAGCTGTTGCTGCTCAGTATTGCCTTGCATTATAGGAGACCTGTGAATTCATAAAAATATATTTATACAGGGTGTCCCCGAATTAACGGATCAACTCTCGTGGGTATATAGAGCGTGTTAAACTGAAGAGAAAAGTCTTATATCATTTTGCTAAGTTCGTAATAATTAATGAGAGATAAATTAATAAAGATCGACCAATCCATGCCAATATAAGCGCGCGACGCGAAGAAGCCTCCCACTTGTTACTTGATACTAGCCGCATGGCGAGACATATAAAACGCAGCGCGCACTGTACGTGTCTCTTTCAGTACGTCCTTTGTACGTCCTTTGTAGAGCGCTCCGTCCTGTCTCGCCGCGCGCCTAGTATCAAGTAACAAGTAGGAGGCTTCTTCGCACTTATCCTGGCACAAATTAGCCGATCTTTATTAATTTATATCTCATTAATTATTGCGAATTTAGCAAAATGATATAAAACTTTTCTCTTCAGTTTAACACGCTCTATCTACTCACGAGAGTTGATCCGCTAATTCGGGACATCCTGTATAATTATATTTATTTAATTATACAATTATACAAGAATTTAGCAAGATATACAGAGAAGATGATACATGCCTTGTCCACATTTCTGCCATTATACAACCAGCACCCCACAAATCCACAGGAGGTCCATAATTCCTATCACCGAGTAAAAGTTCTGGCGGTCGGTACCAAAGAGTAACAACTCTGTTTGTGTAACGATTTGAATGGCCATTTTTTGCACTAAATGCTCGTGCTAAGCCAAAGTCAGCTAACTTTAATACACCATTTTTTGTTATTAGAACATTAGCAGCTTTCATATCTCTATGTAAAATCTGTAATATATATATAAAATAAATATATAAAATAATGCATTATCATTATTATTATAATAAATTAATCCATTATAGAATAATAATAGAATAATAATTATGTTACTATAGAATAATTACGTTAGATTACTAAATGTATAATCTTTTGTTATAAAATAACAAAATAATATTATTAAATATATAATTTATTTTTGTTACTTGTTTAAATTTTTAGAACACACAAAAAATAAAATAAGTATAATAATTTCTTACCTTATTACTATGTATATAATAGAGTCCATTTAATAATTGTTGCATAACTTTTTTTATCTCACCTAAACTAAATTTTACATTTACATTTGACAACAAACCAGCTAAGTCATGTTCACAGAAATCGAATATTAGGTAGAAAGTAGAACGGTATCGATTGTATTGAGTTGCTAAAAACATTTTAAAAAATTAAGTATTTTAAAAAATTTTTAATTAAATATCAATATTATATCTCATTGTCAGTTTAATATTAATATAATATCAATATAATATATTAATATATTAGGTATTTAGTTATAATTATTTTTATAAGGAAAGATTTCTAAATAAGAATAAACATTTATAAGATTTTGGGAATAATAAAATGTATTGATATATAAGTTAGATATAAAAAGAATTAAATACATTTATAAATTTATAATAAAATACAAGTATATACATATATATATATATAATCTTTCTTTCTTTCTTAGTTCTAAAAAATTTATTTAAATTGATTTAAATTTTTATAGTAAATATAAATTATATTTTCATGTAAAAAAATGTAAGATAGTATAATTGAGATGTTATAGATCAGACTATTTTTATATGCTGCACACAAGTTTATTCTGAAACAACAAAATCAACTTTGCAGAGTTTTTTATTTTATTTTCATAAACAGTAAAAGGCTGCGACGGGGAGCACGCTTTTAGTGCTATAAGCTTGTTCTGTCCTTGTTCAACTTTTAGTAAGTAATAAAGATGTTTTTATAATAGTACATATAAGCGTCTCTCCGAATCCAGCCATCAAAAATTCATTTAAACAGGTTATTTTTTAACTAAAATTAGTGTATATAGTGTATTTTCAATGTACATATTTTAAATATTTAATTATAAAAATATGTACATGTTAAAAATACTATATATATAATATATTAATATAGTATCAAGCGATATTGTTGCATTGCAAATATAGATGTATGTACATTTGCATATTTATGGTTTATATATATAAACATAAAGCTTCAAATATAATAAAACGAAGTAAAAAGGCTTTAAGAAGCAAATTATTTAAGTGTAAATAAGTAAAAAATGTCAAAATTTAAAAACCAAAACAAACGCGAAACTTAATATATTGAAATATTAGAAATTTATAATAATATTAAAAATACATAAAACTCAGTTATAAATACGCGAAGAAAATTAAACTCATAAATAGAAATAAAATAATAAATCGCAAATACAAAAAAGAAAGGACAAGAAATGCAGATTAAAAAATAAATAAATACAAACATACAAAAATATAAAAGAAACGTATATATAATAAATTGTATAATAAAAATTGAAATTAAAACGCAAACATTTCAGTTAAAATTTTTTGAATCTCTTAATAATCAATGAGAAAGTAGTTAGTTAGTTTATTGTTGTCCATGCCTTACGGCTTAGGATGACTTCCAGTGTACATTAAAACATACAACACTAACAACGTTTTCGTACTAATATAAATACTATCGCATATAAATAAAGGATTTGAACATATCAACATATCAACATAGAAGTCTAAATACTGACATACAATTAAACACAAGAACTTAAACGGACGATACTATAAAATCTTTTCATCTTTTAACACAACATAAACCTTTTAATTTTTTAACTTAAAGCTTTACTTTTACTTTGATTTCTGGTTTCTAACTCTAATACTTTAAAACTTTCTTTTAATACTTTATTTAATATTTTAATATTTTATTTCTTTATTTTGTCGCTCCAGCATCTACCCTATAAATGCATAATATTATAATATTATATAATATTATATATTATAATATTATATTTAAGATATATTCAAAGTATATTTTTAGAAGATATAATATTCTAAGAACATACCTTAAATATTATATAATATTATGCGCTTATAAGGCATCTCCTTCACTTATCCCTTTTTCTTCTCTCTTTCTCTTTCGATCTTCTTCATTATCTCTAATCCTTTCCCTTCTTCATTTATTCTTTCTTCTATTTAGATATTGCTACTTGTTAGTTGACACCCCCTTAACACATGTATCAGATTCTTCGTTCCCACAAATTCTACATATCTTCTCTATTTCTTTCCAATACTGATTTCCTCTTGTTTCGTTTCCGCATCTGTATCTTGCTATTAAGTTCCTATTTTTCCTTTCTTGCTTCCTATCATCAAGTATTTTGGCAAATCCTCCATTTTCTTTTTATCTTATCCATCCTTATCTCATTTTTCCACTCCCAAATTTCTGCACTATATAGAGCCTCACTGCGTACTAACGCTTCAAACATCTTCACTCTTCTTCTAAAATCGTTCTTATACAATTTTTCTCCTGTACTCTATGTCTTTTTATGATCGCTTTTTTAAGCCTTTTCATTATCTGTTTCTCTATTCCTCCATTCTTCTAGAACGTATCCTAAATATTTAAATTCTTTTACTTCTTCTATATCTTCTTCTCGCCATCTCCATTCTCTTTTCTTCTTCCTTTCCTTGCCGTTTTCAAATACCAATATTTTCGATTTCTCCGAACTCAATATCCTAACTTTATCTAAATATTTTCTTAATCTCTTCATCATTCCCTTTAAATCTTCTTCACTCTTTGCCAATAACGCCATATCCGCATACGTTAACGTCCAAAACTTTTCTCTTCCTATTGTTACCCCTCCCGTCTACTCCTTCTTCCTTTCGTCCTTCAAGTCTGTGATGTATACATTGAACAGTGTATGGCTCATTGGGCAACCTTGTCTTACTCCCTCATCTGTCCAAAATTCTCATCGTCTTGTCTCCAATTTTTAACATATTTCTCGTTTCCCTATATATTTCCATGATCCTTTTCCTTCAGTATTCCTCTACTCCTATTCTTTCCATCATTTCATTTAGCTTTTTCTATCTACTTTATCAAAAGGCGCCTTAAGGTCCGTAAAAAATACAAATATCTTTCCTCCCTTCTTCTTTAATTCTTTACTTATAACATAATTCATCACATACACCGCACCCATTATCCCTCTTCCTTCCCTGAATCGAACTGTATTTCCTGCAACTTCTTATCGACTTCTATTAGTTTTTCATTTAAATAACATGCGCAGATTTTATGCTTTTGTATCCATCAAAGTAACTCTTCTGTTTTTTGTTACCTTTTTCTGTCGTTTTTATATATAGAGCTAATTACTCCTTTATTCCAATCCTTCGGTGCCTTCCCCTCATCAAATTCTGTCGATCAATTTGCAAAACACTTCTCCCGTTTTTTTCCTTTTGATATATATCTGCTTCATTTTCTATTTCATTCTCTCCTGGTGCCTTTGCCATTTTCAGTTTCTTCAGATGCCATATTATCTCTTCCTTCGTTATATCCTGCATTCTTTCTTTCTTCCCTTCTTCTCTTTCTTCATTTTCGTTTTCTAAATTAAATATTACCATTCTCTCCGATCCTCCCAGCAACTCCATGAAATAATTTTTCCATTCCTCTAATTCTATATCTCCATCTATCTCTCTTCTTTTTGTATTTATTGATATACTTCCATACTTTATTCTCAGTTTTGATTCTGTAATTTTCTTTTCTTCTTCTTCATATCTTCTTCACACCAGATTTTATAGTCCCTTCTTATTCTAGTAAATTCTTTCCTACTTATTTTTCCTTTCTTCCATCTCCTCAACATTTCCTTTAGATATCTTTTTTCTCTTTTCCAATAATGGGCATGCATCATATGACGAATTAAAAGTTGTGTTGGCTTACAGATTCAAACGTTTTAGATTTTGTTTTTTAATAAAAATCATCTCGAACGTTAACTTCTTATGATATCAGGACTTGCTATCTAAAATTTGTGCCCCATCGCAATCAAAATTATGAAAAATTCTTATCATTTCTATGGTTCATAATTACTTCGTAGTAGAACTTTGGAAACTAGATCTATTAATATGCTTGTGATGTTCATTAATTCGGGTTTTTAAAAGTCTTTTTATATGTATGTCTGGCCCATATACGATGCTCATAGCCCTCACAATTTTGTATACAACATTATTGTTAGATAGAGGTATAGGATTTTTATATACTCTAATAAATGACTTAAGACTGTTAAGTATGTAAAGACCAAAATTCTACGTTCTTAATAACCGGATTTAACTTTTCAGTAATCGCTTTGATATAAGGAAGAAGAAAAAAAGGACGGGTATCTAGTCCGAAATCTTTTTTAAATCAATTTCTTTACAATAAAAAAAAGCATCTTAGGCGAAAATTAATCGTACCAAAAGTAAACGTCAATGGATATTCGTTCTCTATTAAAATATTAATAATAAATATAAGATTTTTTGAAGATAAATTGAGATAGAAGAAAAACCCTATCGATAAGACCAAATGGTATTCTTTTTTTTGACATTCATAAGGTGTTGAGATAAATAATTCAAGAATCTGGCCAAAAAAGTGGACTTATGAAATCAGTCAACAAAAAATGACCTTCACGGATGATAATAATGATAGCCAAAAAATTAAGTTTCTTATTTACTCCTACTTTTATTGTAAATTGTAATCGTTGATGAAAAGAATTAAAAGTATCTAAACTGATTTGAAAAAAGGATCCTCTATTGATAAATCTATTAATTAATTAAATTCGATCAGTTTCTAAAAAAATTATTATAAAATAAAAGATCATAAACAACTTTCTTCTAGACAGCTTTATATTATTATTCCTTTATTCTTCCATAAGCTTTATTACAACTTTGTTGATGGATATTTGAATGTTAAACTGATATGTGCCAATGGGATGATTCAACATTAATAATAACTAACATGGTGACTTAAGCAACATCAAGTTTCCCAATTTTTTTATATCTTTATTTTATTTTTGTTATTCGTATCATGCACTATTATTAATTTATCACAAGATACTTTGACACTGAAGAGAATCGAGTCAAGAACTAAAAAGTTTGCGCTTTAATTTCAATTCTTTATTATATGCGTTTTTTTTTGTATTTTTGTATGTTTGTATTTATTTTTTAATCTGCATTTTTTGTTCCCTCTTTTTGTATTTGCGATTTCTTGTTTTATTTCTATTTATGATTTTAATTTTCTTTGCGTATTTAGAACTGATTGTGAGTATATATGTATATATTTTTAATATTTTTATAAATTTGTAATTCAATATATTAAGTTTCGCGTTCGTTTTGGTTTTTAAATTTTGACATTTTTTACTTATTTATACTTAGTCATACATTTGCTCTTTAAAGCCCTTGTATACCTCGTTTTATGGTTTATCAATAATTGTAAAACAGTATATTATTTAACAGTATATTATTTACCTCGTGTTCTACAAATCTCTATAAGATTGACAACATTTTCATGTTTCAGCAATTGTAATATTTTTATCTCTCGTAACGCTGTAATAGGAAACTGAAACAAAATTTCATATACATATATATATATATATATATGTAGCTGCTTGTTGCATAATCATACTTTTTCTGAAAAACAACTGTTTTCTTTATACGAATTGATTCCTCTGATTATTTAGTACATAAAAGTATTGACGTAAGATAATCTAAGAATGAATATTTTACGAGATATTTCATAATTTATGTAAAATTATGTCTAATTAAAGTATAAAATTTCATGTATATTGTATGTATTTAATTGTCGACAATTCTAATTTTATAACTTTTTACATAGAATGTATGACAAATCTTATATAAAAATTATAAAATCTTTGGTAAATATTTACATAAGATCACCCCTTTCAGAAGTCAATGACTTTGACATATGTTGTCAAGGTCACTGTCCTGAGTAACGCTTAAAAAGTTTTAGCCGTCGCTCGTTGTTTACTAAAAAGTTATAAAAATTTTTTTAAATTGACGTTTTTTGCAATTATTTTATCAAATACTGAAAATTTAAAAAAATGTTTCAAATAAAAGTTGTAGGTCTCTTCAAAATACACATTTTATATCCTATCCATTTTTATTATACGAGTGATAGTTTTCGAGAAAAACAACGATAAAGACTCTAAACCTTATACAATATTAATTATAACATAATCTATAATATAGTCCCACTGCATCCGCGCATACACTTTCTACACATATACTTTCCTACCCACACAACAAATGGGTTGGGTTAGGTTATTTTTTTTGTAAGTGGAGCCCCCCGCAGGGGGGCGGAACCCACTGTATCCGCGCATACACTTTTCACGCATAGAAAGTCTATGCGCGGGCATAGTGAGTTCCGCCCCCCCGCGGGGGGCTCCACTTACAAAAAAAATAACCTAACCCAACCCATTTGTTGTGTGGGTAGAAAAGTGTATGCGCGGATACAGTGGGACTATATTATATATGGTATTATAATTAATATTGTATGAGGTTTATAGTCTTTATCGTTATTTTTTTCGAAAACTATCACTCGTATAATAAAAATGGATAGGATATAAAACGTGTATTTTGAAGAGATTTACAACTTTTAATTGAAACATTTTTTTAAATTTCCAGTATTTGATAAAATAATTGAAAAAAACGTCAATTTTTAACAATTTTGGTATGTAACTTTTTAGTAAACAACGAGCGATGGCTAAAACCTTTTAAGCGTTACTGAGAATGATGATCTTGACAACATATGTCAAGGTCATTGACTTCTGAAAGGGGTAACCTTATGTAAATATTTACCAAATCTTTATATAAAAAAAGTAAATATCTAGAATAACGGAGCCAGCTCGGATCGCGTTGACCTTGACATATGTTGTCAAGATCATGACCCTGAATAACATCCAAAAGGTTTTAGTTCTCGTTATTTATTTAAAAGTTATTAACAAAAAAGTTTAGAAAATATAGCAGTTATTTTGAATCATTTAAATCATTTGAATTATTTAAAGCATTCAATCGTTAATATATAGTTTTTTATTAAAAATTCAAAATATTTTCTACTTTAATCACAAACAGTTAAATACAATTTATTCTCTGCTTTAACCAAACCATTTTACATATTATGGGTGTATTTCTGAAAAGATGAAACAATATTTTCATAATATACGCACGCGCACACACACACACATACACGCGCACACACACACACATACACGCGCACACACACACACGCACACGAGCGGATGCAAGGGGGCTTTTCGGCCCCCGCACCTACCCCGTCCACCTCGCTTCACGTAAAAAGTTGCAAACCCATATAAACTTTGCTTTGTCTTGCAACGTACATGTGAAGCGAGATGGACGGGGGGTGTAGGAGGGAGGGGGGCGAATGCTTCCCTTGCACCCGCCCCCGTGTGTGTGTATGCGTGTGTGCGTGTGTGTGTGTATTATAAAAATATTGAAAATATATATCAATGAGAAAATATATAATGAGAAAAACATATCCATTGTAATAAGTAACTGAAACTGTTGTTGTTTACAACTTTTTAATAAGCAACAGCTAAAACCTTTTGAATGTTATTTAGTCCGCGCCAATTACGTTGCCTTGATATATCTTATGCAGTAAATTGTTAATATAATAATAGAAATACTGAAATTATTGTTGTTAATAACTTTTAAATAAACAACGAGCGACGGCTAAAACCTTTTGGATTACTCAGGTTCACAACATATGTCAAGGTGAACGCGATCGGAGCTGACTCCGTTATTCTAGATATTTACCATAAAAAATTCTGATGATTCTATATATTTAAAAAAAACTACGTGATCATATGACCTTGAAAAATGTCTATAATTAAACTTCAAGATTATCTCAATTTCTTTCTTCATTAAAAATCATACAATTTTGTCTGAAATATTTTTTGTACATCAAGTTCAAAAAAAAAACATCTTGTAACATTTTAAATGCCTCTATACAGGATATCCTTTCAAAGGCAGATTCTCTAGTTAATTTGGAGACGATTTTTTTCTCAGCGAAGATATTGAGGCATCAATAAGTGATTAAAAAAGTGTTTTTCGCAAACTAATCTTTACGAAGTTAAACAATTAACATAATTATATTCTTCAGTTAATTTCAAGTGGAGTTTATTTTAATAAAATTTCAATTAAAATTTAGTTATAAAGACAAAAAATTAGAAGTTTGCAAAAGTGATGACTTCCCTCGAAATTTTCGCTGAAGAAGAATCGTCTCTAAATTGGCCAAAGAATCCATTTCTAAAAGCATTCTTTGGTTCAGGATCCCATATAACAATATATTATATTTAAAATAAATTACAAAATGTATTTAAGAAATATGAAATAAAGTTGTACAAGGCGAGGAACAAGTATGGAATCGGTAAAATATTTCAAAAAGTATTTGAGAAAAAACGTTTTATAAAAAAGTTGTATGGCTTCAACTAATATAAACAGTAATACCCATTTGACCTTGAGCGCAGTTATGAAGGAAATCTCAAAGTTAACTTTAAGATTTTTAATAGAAACCTCTATTTTTTTTATTCGATATTTTTGTAACTTATCTCGAGAGCTTTTTAAAATACCACAATAAAATATTTTTTCATTAAGTACTTTTCGAGTTATGAGAGCTCGAAAATTACAGTATTTTTATATGAAATATAAAATCTCTTGTAAAACATTCAGTATTTTGATATGAAATATAAAATATCGGTAAATATGTATATTAGGGGACCCCTTGCAGATGACCTTGACATATGTTGTCAAAGCCATTGCGCTGAGTAACGTTCAAAAGGTTTTAGCCGTCGTTTATTAAAAAGATATAAACAAAAAAAGTTATTATATGTATCTTTCGCATATTATATGTACTAGAAACTCATATGGAACTGTATAATGATCCAACAGAATATGGGAAAATGATTATTTGTGACTATAAGGTAAAAATTAAGAAAGGAACAAAAATTTCTCAATATATTTTTTGGACATAGATTAAGATTTTATGTTGAAACTTCCATGCAGTACTGTCAGCCTTGGTAGTTTCGGTCTTAAGTTTTGTTATATTCTTTACGTAGGAAGGTATGACTTAGGCACCCACCTAAGTTTTCTTTTCCAGTATGTACACATTAGTAATATATAATATAGCCCCACTGTATCCACGCATGCACTTTCCTACTTACACAACAAATGGTTAGGTTATTTTTTCGGAAGTGGAGCCCCCCCGCAGAGGGAGTACGGTTAATTGCTTTGGGTTATTTTTTTGAAAGTGGAGCCCCTCGTAGAGGGACGGAACCCACTGTATCCACGCATACATTTTTTACGCATGGAAAGTCTATGCGCGGGCACAGTGGGTTCCGCCCCCTTACGGGAAGCTCTACTTCCAAAAAAAATAACCTAACCCAACCCATTTGTTCTGTGGGTAGGAAAGTGTATGCGCGGATACAGTACAGTGGATTCCGTCCCCCTACGAGGGGCTCCACTTCCAAAAGAAATAACCCAAAGCAATTAACCGTACCCCCCTGCGGGGGGGGGGCTCCACTTCCGAAAAAATGACGTAACCCATTTGTTGTGTAAGTAGGAAAGTGAATGCGTGGATACAGTGGGGCTATATTATATATTACTAATGTGTACATACTGGAAAAGAAATAACCTAATCCAATTAAGCAATTAACAGTACAGTGACACTCAAGATTGGCTGCTGTTGTGTGATCGAAAAGTTAGTACATAGTGTCTCTTCTATACATACCCTTAGATATATGTATACAGAGTGTATGAAAAATATGGGACCGGTCAAATATCTCGAAAACAAAAGACTCGAGACAAATCAATTGGTATAAAGAAAATACATAGTTATCTTAAAAAAAAAATCTGAATTTGCAACTAGCAGTTACACATTTTTACTTTAACATAATTATGTGTTTTAATTATGCCAATTGATTTGTCTTATTATTCTGTGCATAAAAGTATTAGGGTAAGATAATCAAAAAATGAATATTTTACGAGATATCTTGTATTTTATGTCAAAATATTGCAACTTTGAAGCCTTATAATTCGAAAAGTATTTAATGAAAAAACATTTGATTATAGTGTTTTGGAAAGCTTGAGATAAGCTACAAGAATATGCAAAAATATATAGGGTGTTTCCTTTAAGAAATTCAAAATGACCTTCACGTGATCTTCATGTGACTCTTCAAGGTCAAACCAATGATACCATCTTATGGCCCCCTCGAAACCATACAACTTTTGTCTGAAACATTTTTCTCAGAGACGTTTTGTTTTCGAAATATTTGACCGGTTCCATACTTTTCATACACCCTGTATGTAAAGGAAAAGAGACAGAATCTCCCCTTACAAAGAAAGATCAACCTCCAAAAATTACGAATATTTCGTGAAACTTTTTTTGTTTATAACTTTTTAATAAACAATGAGCGACGGCTAAAACCTTTTGAACGTTACTCAGGCCAATGACCTTGACAACATATGTCAAGGTCATCGGCGAGGGGTTCCCTAATATTCATATTTACCAAAATCTCTTGTAAAACATTCAGTTTTTGATACTCTTATACTTTAATTTTATGCACAGAATAATGAAACGAATCAATTGACATAAAGAAAACATGGTAATCATTTACTTTAACGGACACCTCACCGATGACCTTGACCTTGATATATGTTATAGAGAGGAAAATACTGATCAACTTTTCCTAATAACTTAAATGGCGGTCTCTTATACTTTCCGAGATATTTAATGGTAAATGTTTATTTATAGGGAGGGTTTACTTATACCACCCCCGATTCCAATGACCTTGACATATGTTGTAGAGAGTACACTCCTATGTAACGCATGCTTTGAATTTTGCGGCGGTCTCATTTGGTTTTTGAAATATGCGACTTTGAAATATTATAATTTTCTTACATGCATGTGCAATAGTACTAATAATTTTCATTTTTATTTGCATGGAATAAATATAAATATGAGCGAGGGAATATTTTCATAACATGCGCGACACACGCGCGCGCACGCACGCACGCACGCGCGCACGCACGCACGCACGCACACACGCACACACACACGCACACACACACACATACACACACACACACACACACGGGGAGGTGCAAGGGGGACCTTCGGCCCCCCCTCCCGCGACCACCCCGTTCACCTCGCTTCGCGTAGAAAGTTGCAAACCCATGTGAACTTTGCTTTGTCTTGCAATGTACACGTGAAACGAGGTGGACGGGGTGGGTGCGGGAGGGGAAGGGCCGAAGGCCCCCCTTACACCCCCCTCCCCGTGTGTGTGTGTGTGTGTATGTTATGAAAATATTCCCTTGCTCATATTTATATTCTTCCATGCAAAAATGAAAATTATTAGCACTATTGCACATGTATGTAGAAAAATTATAATATTTCAAAGTCGCATATCTCAGAAACCAAACGAGACCGCCAATTAAGTTATTAGGAAAAGTTGATGAATACTTTCCTCTCTATAACAAATATCAAGGTCAAGGTCATCGGCGAGGTGTCCGTTAAAGTAAATAATTACCGAAAATATTGTCTTAAAGAAACAATATGAATTAGTAACGAGCAATTACATATTTTTTCTTTAAGACAACTATGTATTTTCTTTATACCAGTTGATTCGTCACATTAATATGTGTACAAAGTATCAAGGTAAGATTATCAAGAATTGAATGTTTTACTAGATATTTTGTATTTTATATCAAAATACTGTCACTTTTCAATCTTATAACTCGAAAAGTGAAAAAATATCTTATTGTAATGTTTTAAAAAGCCCTGCAGATAAGAATATCAAGTAAAAAATGGAGTTTTATTTAAAATATTAATGTTAAATTTGACATCTTCTTTATAACTACTCAAGGTCAAATAGGTACCACCGTTTAATGCAGTTGTAGCCGTACAACTTTTGTATGTGTAGTGATGTGTATGTGATGTATAATAGCGGCGTGAGAGGGCGCTGCAGAAAAGAGATAGAAAATATATACGAGTGAGAAGCGAGAGACAGCAAGCGGTGTCCAAGTCATTTTCCACCCTATAAACCCATATAAATAAGTGGAGAATATTACAAATGGCGATGAGGTGAAAAAAAGAGAACAAGTAATAAATAATAAAGAAATTTATTAGGAGTATAATAAAAGATTGATATCAAAGGAGAAAAGATAAGTTATAACCTAAAATGTACTTAGACATTCTCAGAAAAATAAGCATATAAGATTACAAATCATCTAGTAAGGCTTTTGCGAGTATGACTAAAAACCATGCAATCAAAATAAGAAGACCGCGGTAACATGAAATTAAGATCACGCACGGCGGTGAATATTATAGAGACACAAAGTCATGCAGTATAATTGGTATTGTGGTAATGCAATAAAACTAAACATAATGAACTAAAGACACGCAGCATAAGTCTGTAGTTCTATAGTTAATACTAGGGCCATGCAAAAAAAAAAAAGTAAGCGCATCGACGCTAAAGGGCCACGCAATAAATCTGTAGTTAACCATTTGACAATGATGGAAAGGAAACTCCCCGAAAAACATTTTAAAAAATGGCAGTGTTCTAATTAGTCATGACACTCTTCTTATATTGTAGACGAGAAACAGAATGATCTCAATTGCAATTTTGGAAAGTTTTGATTACACGGGAGATTCAACCTCATTGGGCATTCGCTGAGAAAAATGGAAACGTGCATTTGAATTATTCCTGCAAGCATCGAATATCAATGAACCCCTAAAACAAAAAGTTACGTTGCTGCATTGTGGAGGATTAGCTCTATAAGAAATACATTATAACTTACCAGAAAATAGCCCTGAAACTGATTCAGACAATGAAACAAACGCATATAAAAATATTATAAAAAAATTAGACGATTATTTCCTTCCATGGAGCAGTAAAGTTTTTAAAAAACATTTGTTCAGACTCATAAAGCAAGAACCACAAGAAAAGTTTGACACATTTATTCTAAGATTTAAAAATCAAGCTACGAAATGTGATTTTAAAAATTTAAAAGAACACCTGACCAAATAACGGAAAAGTGTATATCAGTGGAATTAAGAAAAAAAATTTGTAGGAGCCTTTTTTTCTCTTGAAGACATTAAATAATAATTATAGACATTAAATATAATTGACATTTAATGATAATTAAAGAAGCAAACACTCTCGAGACGGTAAATAGACAACTTAAAAAGTTTATGGGAAAAAACACGCTAAATGAAATTAATAAACTCGAGACAAAAAAGATATTAAAAAAAATTTGCTCACGATATGGAAGTCGCAATCACACATTTGATGATAAAAAATGTATTAAATGTAGCTACATAGATCACTTCAGGGAACAATGTAAGACGGTAAGAAAAAGGAAGTGGCAAATAATGGATGCTAAAAACAAAAATCTAGAAGGAAAAAGTGAAAAAAGAAAAGAAAGAAGGACAATGAAGAAGTAGATTATATCTTTCATATTAATGACGATGGAATGATCGATTGCACTATTGGAGGAGTTAATACAAAGATGCTAATCGACTCGGGTAGCAAATGTAACCTTCTTACGGTCGATGGGTAAGAGTCTATTGACCACGTCGCCGATTGGCCAGTTTAAAATGAGGCTCTCTGATTGGTTAATCGTTGCTGATGACCCTAGGCATCGGTTGATATAAGTGGCTGTGGTCAATCGTGACGTGGTCAAACGGGACGCTCCCACGGTCGATACATGGGAAGAATTAAAGAAAAGAAAAGTAGTAGTTTTTAATCAAGAAAAAAGCCTTAAACACATTTTCATGGCTTATGGAAGTGCCAAATCTTTGAGTGTCCGTGGATCATTTCAAGCAAACATAGCAATAGAACAGAAAAAAGTACAGGCTACATTGTACGTAATAGAAAACGGCACAAAAAATTTTTTGGGAAAAAATACAGCAATTTCATTAAGAGTTTTATACTTAGAGACAAGGATAAACGCAATCGGAACGTTTCCCAAATTTAAAAATATTTCTATAGACATTCCTATAGATAAGAGAATCAAACCAGTATCGCAATCATATAGGAGAATTCCTATTACACTGGAGGAAAAATAAAAGAATTGAAGAACTAGTCGACCAAGACATAATCGAAAAAGTAGAAGGCCCTAGTGAATGAATATCCTTAATAGTACCAAACTTAAAAGAGAATAATGAAATTAGAATTTGCACAAATATTAGAAGGGCAAACATGGCCATCATTAGAGAAAATCATCCATTATCTACAATGAATCAAATATATTGCCACATTTTAAAAACGCTAAATACTTTTCGAAATCAGATGTGAAAAATGCTTTTCATTAAATAGAAATTACACCACAATCAAGACATATCACCACCTTTTTTACAAGCAAAGGATTATATCGATATAAACGTCTAATGTTTGAAATATCGTGCACACTAGAAATATTTCAAAAAATTATAGAAAAACTACTTATTACATGCGAAGGCACAGTAAATTTTATCAATGACATAGTAGTATTTGGAAGTAATGAAGAACAGCACGATAAAAGATTAGTCCACATCTTAAATGTTCTAGAGCAAAATAATGTACTGTTAAACCAAAACAAGTGTGTGTTCAAGACAATAAAGATACAATTCCTAAAACACGATTTATCAGCAAAAGATATACGACCTTTAGCGCGAAGTATATTGATGTAATACGAAAATTTAGACGCCCCAACACAATTGAAGAGATACAAAGTTTTTTAGGTCTTCTCAATTTCGTAGGAAAGTAGATTCCAAATTTAGCCACAGCGACAAAACCTTTAAGGAAAATATTACGTTTAAAACTGACCAAAGACGGACATCACACTATTGGGACTCAGAACAGAATACTGCTTTTAACAGTCTAAAGGAAGAATTAAGTAAATAAAGACTCTTGGATATTACGACCCAAAAAACAAAACTACGATAATAGCAGACGCTAGCCCCGTGGACTTGGAGCAATTTTTATACAAAGTAATTTAAACTAACTAATATAAGAGGCTCTATAGAAATTAACAACTAAGATAAAAAAAGGCAAATAAGAGCCAAGCTCTGTCATTAGTAAGCATGTAATCGTTTAATAAATTTCAAAATAAACATTCATACAATTTAACAATTAAATTCTATGCATAATATTCTACTTAGTGAATATCGACTTAGTAATTAAATGCGAACGTTTCGACCATTTTCTGGCCATCTTCAGCACAAACATAAATACAAATAAAAATAAAAAATTAATTATTGACAACGTATAGAATAGCAATCATGGATTGTGAAGAAATAAAAATAAAACGATGTTGTGTTGTTAAATTTGCCTAACATTATTTAGACTTTGGATCGAAAATGTTCGATACTCTCCTCCCTAGTTGGCAGGCCAGGGGGTGTGACTCCGTTTTTTATCATAAAATAATATATATATATATATATAGATGTTAAACCGAATCTATTGAGATTCATTCTATTAAAAGAAGTACTTGAATACCTTCGATCCTTTCTTCTCATTTTTCGACAATTGTCAACGATGGTATATCACTTTTTAAATGTTTCGCATGAGACAGTCAAAAAAGGACTGACAATTAACGCTCTAGATTAATATGTACAACATATTGAGTTTGAAAGTCAAATTTTTGACAATGTGTCTATAATATCTGTATACATCGAGTGTAAACATTCATTTCAAATCGTTCATTTTGAAATTTATTAAACGATTACATGCTCACTAACGACAGAGCTTGGCTCTTATTTGCCTTTTTTTATCTTAGTTGCAAAGCAATTTAGAGGGACCGAGAATAATTGCATACAAAAATAAAGGTAAATATCTAGAAAAGGTCATACCTCGCCGATGATGTTGACCTTGATATGTGTTATAGAGAGGAAAGTACTGATCAACTTTTCCTAATAATTTAAATGGCGGTCTCTTATACTTTCTGAGATATTTAATGGTAAATGTTTACTTATAGAGAACCAACCCCGATTCCAATGACCTTGACATATGTTGTAGAGGGTACACTTCTAAGTAACGCATGCTTTGAATTTTGCGGCGGTTTCGTTCGGTTTCCGAGATATGCGACTTTGAAATATTATAATTTTCTCACATACATGTGCAATAGTACTAATAATTTTTATTTTTATTCGCATGGAATAATATAAATATGAGCGAGGGAATATTTTCGTAACATACATACACACACACACGGGGGGGAGTGCAAGGGGGGCCTTTGGCCCCCCTCCCTCCTGCGCCCACTCCGTCCACCTCGCTTCGCGTGGGAAGTTGCAAACCCATGTGAACTTTGCTTTGTCTTGCAACGTACATGCGAAGCGAGGTGGACGGGGTGGGTGTGGGAGGGGAAGAGCCGAAGCCCCCCCTTGCACGCCCCTCCCCCCCCCGTGTGTGTGTGTGTATGCGCGTGTGTGTGCGTGTGTGTATATAGACTGTATCCTTTCGTATTGTTCACTGAGAGTATGGTAATAAAGAGGAATATTTTAATCATTATTTAGCAGAGTTTAAATTTAAAAAGAGATTTGATTTTGAAAAACGGTTAGATGCTTTTTTCGAAGTAATGGCTATTAAGTATCCTCAAAGTGAAAATGTAAATGAATAAATGAAATAAATTAAATAAAATTATACAATATGAGATATTATATAACTACTCCTACGAACGATAATAATATCCTATTTGTCAAACTTTCCTTGTTAATAACTTTTTAAGAAATAACGAGCGACGGCTAAAACCTTTTGAACATTACTCAGGACAGTGAACTTGACAATATATGTCAAGGTCAAGGTCATTGGAGCTGCCTCCCCTATAGTAAATAATTACCACGCAGAATTTTAGCGACCATGGATCGATGTAGCCATTGATTATTTAGACCCTTTGTCAAGTGGAGATTATATATTTGTAATAATAGACTACTTGAGCAGATATAAAGAAATTAAAACATTAAAAACTATTACAGCTGTCGAAACAATAAAAATGTTAAAAGAAATGTTCTCTAGGTACGGCTATCCTATTACAATAACAGCAGATAATGGAAGACAATTTACAAGCAAAGAATTTAATAATTTCTGCAAACAGTGTTGAATCCTTCTCTACAATACCATACCATATTAACCACAGCAAAATGAAGAAGTGGAACGTCAAAATAGGGACATCCTGAAAAGGCCTAAAATTAGTCAAATAGAAAAAAAATTGGAAACAAGAGCTCTATACTTCCTCATGTTGTGTAATAGCACTCTGTCACAAGTAAATCACCCTCCGAATTATTTTTCAGAGGGAAATTTAGAGATAAAATTCTATCAATTGTTGACATTGAAAACCAAGATAAAGATTCAGAAATAAGAGATAGAGACAAAATACAAAAAGAGAAAGGGAAACGCTATAGCAATCTAAAAAGGAAGACTACAGAAAGTATAATTTTAGAAGGAGATAAAGTTTACATGGAGAACATGGATAAAAGGAAATAAGCTTACTCCAAATTTTAATCCTACATCCCACACATTGGAAAGAATGGAAGTAAATGCAAAATTAAGAACGATGAGACAGGACAAGAATATAGGAGAAACATTGTACATCTCAAGAAAATTGAAGGAAAATGATATGCAATGACAATGAGGAAGAAAATAAAATATTGGAAAATCCGTAACAGAAGAAGAAGACAGAATGAAGGAGTAAAGTGTTTCTTTAAATGCATGCAAATTTATTTCATTGTTTATTTATTCATAATTTATTCATATATATATGTATACAAAAGAAAACTGTCAAAGTATTAATATTGTTCATTTGTATTTTAAAATAAGGAAGGCTGTAGTGATGTATAATAGCGGAGCGAGAGAGCGCTGTGGGAGAGAGACAGAAAATATATACGAGCGAGAAGCGAGAGACAGCAAGCGAGGTGTCTAAGTAATTTTTCATCCTAAATCCAAAAGTAACCAGAGAATATTACAGTATGAATCATTTTTTTCTTAAATGTCTTGTTTTCGAAATATTTATTAGATTATATTGTTATTGTCCGTCCCTGTATTCCTGTGCGTTTCCGCTCGAAGCGATCTAAGGAGATCATCTTCCGAACGATGCGAAAGATTTGTGACAGCTGTCAAGCTATGCGGCCGCGTTTTGACGGTTCCGCAATATATTGTGTTATTAATGCGTAATTTTGTACATTTATGTGTTTTATTAAAATTCTTGTTATTTCTAAGAGTGTCTCGATATTCTGCGAGTGCATCGATTCCGTCGCGCGCGAGTTACGATAACTCGATCTGCGGACGTAACAATATTATTTATTAAATTATATTATCGATCCCATACTTTTTTCTCACCCTGTATATATTCTACATCAAATAAACGAGAGTCAAAAAACTGAACTTTATAACATAATATATTAAGATATAATCTTGATATATTAATTATTATTAATAATGTTAAGGAGAAAGATAATATGAGCCAGCCCAGACTGTAAGGGTACACAAAAACTCAAGTTTTTTATTTCGAATATATAAGGCTCCTAATATTTACAAACAAGTAACTATCAATTTGGCGAATAAGAGCCATACGCGGATGTTAATGCGTAAAATTGCTTTAGAAATTAATTCTTTCCGCGAAAATTGAAACGTGCATAGGACACATATTTTACTTGGTGTATTTTATCAAGAAATAGATTCATATTTTTGAGAATTCTATAACCCCTTTTTACCCCCTAAAGAGAGGCGAGAAAAAATATCGGGATGAAGTCGCTGAATCAGGAATCAAACCCGAGTCTTTCGCTTGCGACTGCTCTTACCACTGACAATGAGCTAGTCAGCCCTACACCGATATCTCTCTCGTCTATTTGTTTATAAATCTATTTATCGATGACAGAAAACGCGATTTCTCAGCCCGTGTAAATTTAATATTTCGAATATATAAGACTCCTAATATTTACTTGTAAAATATATGCCCTGTGCACGTTTCAATTTTCGCGGAAAGAGTTAATTTCTAAAGAAATTTTACGCATTAACATCCGCGTATGGCTCTTATTTACTAAATTGATAGTTACTTGTTTCAAGTTTTTTAATAAAAAAAAAACACATTTATTTGAATGTTTCGGTCCATCTGTGATCCATCTTCAGCAATACAACGTATGAATATACAGGGTGTCCTGGTAAAGGTAGGCAATTTCTCATAAGCATGTAAAAATAACCTCATAAGTTCCTATAAAATTTTTTTCTATAACGCATCTTTATCGAGATATTTGTCTCTAAAATAAAAATTCGAGAATCATTTTTTCTTCAATAATTTTTGAATATTTACATTAATGAACTCAGCCCCAATGACCTTGGCCTTGACATATGTTGTCAAGGTCACTGTTCTGAGTATCCTGTAAAAAGTCATAATCGTCGCTCATTGTTTATTAAAAAGTTATAAACAAAAAAAAGTTTCAATTATTATCTTTCGTACATTATATGTACTGAAAACCCATATGGAAAAATTATAAATAAAGTTTCTCAATATATTTTTCGGGCATAGATGTATTGAGATTTTACATTAAAACTTCCATGCAGTAGTCATCCTTGGTAGTTTCTACACTCTCAAGTTTTGTTATATTTATTTATGTGGAAAGGCAGAGAGGGTCCCGTTAGCACACATCCCGATAACACACAACCATACATATTGACCGATGCCTAGGGTAACCAGCACGGTTAACCAATCAGAAGGTTCTAATGTTCATTGGCCAATTAGCATTGTGCGCTATCGGATCCCGTCCGAAAGGCATGGGGGACGGGGCTTCGCTGGGGTGACGCTGCACATCTTTTCTAACATGTACATTCTAGTATTTATAAAAATGCCCAAGGCTGACAGTAAACCAAGATGCGTGGAAGTTTCAGTGTAAAATCTCAATTCAATCCATACCCGAAAAATATATTGAGAAACTTTTTTGTTTATAATTTTTAATGTACAGCCACAAATAATCATTTTCCCGTATTCTGTTGGATTATTATACAGTTTCACATGTGTTTTTGACAGACGCTAAAAAAATGTAAATAGAAAGATACAAAATGCTACATTATGCATACACATCTATTGTTGAAAATATCTCTAGAATTTAAGAAATTTCGCGCTTTGAGATATTCGCTCTTTATTTTTATTATTTAGAGGTTCGAGTTTATTACCAGCAACTTGTAAGCAGCATCCGACCTCATATTCACTTGTGCGTCCGGCACAGTTGAGCGAGGATTGTGTACGCTTTGTTACATTATCTATTGCTTTTGAGATCTGTGATGAATTTCTTTTTAGTTCTTATTGATTTTATTTCAATTTTGTCATTATACTGAAAATTATATTGCATTTCAGCACGCATTCGGTATTTTTATTTATAAAGTTTGAAGCTGGTAAGAAACTTATTACATTTTGCGTGTCTTTCTACTTTTAAGTGTTTTAGTGTGTTGTATGATTTTATATTCTTACATTGTATTGCTGACAATGGTCCAAAGGTGGACCGAAACGTTCAAATAAATGTATTTTTTAATTTAAAAAACTCAAGTTTTTATTTATGCCCTTACACCTTATGCTGGCTCATATTGCCTTTCTCCTTTACGTTATTAGTTTTATTTAAGAGTCTTCTAAATAATTATTTTTTAATAATTATTTTAATAAAAGAAACAAAAAAATAAACAAACAGGCTAGTAATTTTCCACATGAAATAAAAACTCATTTAAGGTCAATTCACACATCTCCGTTCCGTGTCCGTGCCGTATCCGTACAATGTACGTCCGTGCACTAATGAAAATATCGTCCTTATATATTTTTATGGGACTGTTCATACTCTCCCGTATCCGTATCCGTATCCGTGACTGTCCGTCCGTATCAGTATCAGTGCGCAGAAAAAATCTCTACCGATATTTTCACGTAACGGACGGTACGGTACGGCGTCGGCACTGAATGTCTGAACGGCTTCAGGCATAAATATAGCGAATTCGGTTAAATTGCCACTAGTGCATATAAAGATTATCGCACACAACATTTAAAATAGTAATTAAAATACGAATTATTATAAGATGAGTTATTATAATACGACTGATTATTATTATTCATATTGAACAACAACAACAATAACTCTTAATATAAATAATTTTATTTTTTTAATTATTTATGTCATTGTAAATTTGTGTGCAATAATCTTTACATGCTAGTGCGCACTCATAGATTTCATCGCTTTTTTCTTTTTTGTAAATTTACTTCTTCCTCGTCTAAAATTGTTGCAATAACTGCGAGTTCTTCGTCAGAGAAATTCATGCTTTCTCTTCGTTGTCTCAAGACGCACTGAATGAAAATCACAGAAATATATGAATATGCGTACTGAACAGCACGGATACGATACGGATATGTATAAAGGTCAATTCACACATCTCCGTTCTGTATCCGTACCGTATCCATACTGTACTAGCAAAATCGGATTTGATTGTTTATATTGTACATATCCAGATCGCATCCGTGAATTTTTTGAAATAGCACGTCAGTTTTGAGACGTACGTGATCATAGCAAATCTGTCAGAAGATAAATTGTATTAATTTTGGATAAAGGAGAGCTTTAAAAAACAAAAACAGAAAAAAAACGAAATTTATAGGGTCGCAAAGCATGTATACGGAACGTAAAAATGGAGAGTAAATTTTTCACTTTATATAAAAAATCTTGGTGATTAACAAATTTTATAATACTAGTTATTGAATTGTATATTACATATTATCATAATGTTTGAATGTAATTAAATATTAGATTTATTAACAGTTTATTTGGTTAAAATTATTTTATTAAATTATTTGCTATCTCATATAACAAAATATTCCACAAGATATAATAAAATTATATAATAAAATGTAATTATATAACAAAATATAATAAAAATATTTCTACAAGAAAATGTTATTTCTACACGGATGCTGTATGGATGCCTATTTACATTTATCCGTACATGTCCGTATTAATACGTTCAATGCCGTCCGTTCTGTGAAAATTTGATCGCCAACAATATTGATGTGTCGTACGGATACGGAATAGTGTAAATACTTACATTTAAGGCCCATTTAAGATCCATTTATGCATATCTGTTCCGTATCCGTGCCGTATCCATACCGTACCGGCAAAATCGGATTTGATCGTTTACACATATCCTAATCACATCCGTGGAATTGTTGAAACAATTTCAATCTTTAGACGTATGTAATTATGGCAAATCTGTCAGATGATTTTTGCAAAATATAAGTGTTCGTGATGGAAATAGTACGCGAGTAGCATTTACAGTAAGAGAAACTTTTACAAAATTTTTTAACTCTTCAACTAGACCTGTTATATGGCAAAATGAAATAATTTAATTTATGTCTACTGTCTTTCTTAATAATCATAGAGAATTGTACTTTTTCTTGAAATAAAATGTTTATAATGAACTTAAATATTTATTTATAAAATATTATTTATTTATTATAGTATCGCTGAAATTGAACGCTACACGGATACTGAAGGGACGTGTATTTATATTTGTCCGTATTGCTCTGTTCAGTGCCGCCCGTTCCGTGAAAATTTGTTCGCCAACGATATCGGCGATGTCGGTACGGACACTGACGGTACGGAATAGTGTAAATATTTACATTTAATCATATAGATTAATCAAATCTAGCATCCGTGCACTGATGTGCACGATACGGATATAGAACCGATACGGAACGGATATGTATAAATAAGCCTTTAGTTTTGTCTTCTGTTAATAAAAAGTTATTTGTTATTAAATCATTATATAACATATATATACTTACTCCTTCTTTTTCATTGTCCATTAGTACTTTCTTCATTGCAACAAATTTTTTATTCGTTTTCTTGTCTCTGGCCTTAAACACTTCTCTGCAAAACAATCAAAGATAAAAGATACAGTTATATATAAAAAGAGTTAAATACATTTCTAAATTTATAATACAGTACAAGTACAGTAACAAAAGTTTTTGAATCAAGTAATTTTTAGTACATATTCATTATATGATAATCGCTTAAAAGACATACATACATATATAATACTCATATATATAATGTATTTGTACTTCAATCATATAAGCTTTACAAACTAGAGCAACTCTTCCAGCAGCGTTTTGTTACGTGATGTTACTGCTCCAGTTATCCATAAATAAATAATCATAAAATATTTTTTGAGGTTAAGTATATATTCATACAGTACAGATCATTGCAATTACATTGCAGGAACGTATCAGTTTGTAAATTGCAATAACATATTACGAAGACATTGCAGAGATGTAAATCCACAAAATGCAGCACAGTTGTTGCAACATAAATATTTTAGAAAAATATCAACATCAAAATTCTATAATTATTTTTAGGGTAAAACATATAAAATACAAAAAATTTGAATTTAAAATAAATGCAATAATATTTATTTAAGTATACAACTTTTTTGTATTTTATGTATCCATATGCTTCTGATATTTATTTAGCAGAAACAAAAATATTCTTATATGTAACATTATTCGACAATTGCAGTAACAATACATTATTGAAAATTCATAACATTGCAATATTGCTATAATATTACGTTGCAATCCTCCTAAACTCGAACAATTTAACGTTGTTACACAACAATGGTGCAGCAACATTTTGCAGTGAATTTGCAATATTTCAATATTGCGGTGAAAGATTGCTACAATGTGTATACAATCTTTCTGTGCTGTATAGGTATAGTACAAAAAATAGTGATATCTCTAAAAAATTACCTTTTTAAAAAAAAGGTAAGAAAAGAGCTAAGTCCCGCGTAAAAAACTGGATAATTAATTGCGGCGAAATTATTCATCCCATCGAAAAATAGTATTAGACATTCTTTCTTAGATTTTCATTCTCTATCAAATGGCACTGAACGTATGCGACATTTTTTTAACACCCTGTATAATACTTTGGGACACTAGTAAAGGAAAGTGTGGTGTTTGATGGAAATTAACTGATTATATATAAAAAATTTGAAAATACAAATTTTATTAAAATTATAATTTTGTGCATCTATAGCTTGCAATATAAAGATAATATAATGATGTAACCTGTTACTCTTATATAAAGAATACTAGTATAAATTTAAATAAAATTCCAAAAAAAGTGCAAATTTATAGATCTGTGGAGTCTAATTATAAGGAACGATTAGATCAAAACCAATAAAAAGATGAAAATTTACAAAATTTAGAGTTCCAATTTTGAATATAATATATTACAAATTTATGTAATATAAAATATAACATGTATAATATACAATAAACAATATAACATATTTTTAACTTTTAATGTAAAAGAGAAGCACGAATTATAAATAATAAAGGTACTTATTCAGTTCAGCTACACCACCTCAAATATGAGTGAAATTTACTTATTCGACGCGTTTTTGCACGAAATGAAAGAATCTGGCAAAAAAGTGTCGCTCTGTCCTGCAAAGTGAGATATTAATAGTTAAAGTTGACGACTTGACAGATTATGAAATATGTCATACCGACGAAATGTAGCAAAGAAAATATAAAATTAGAAGAATTTTGAGAGGGTTTGAGGGAGGCGTAGCTCCTCCGCTGGGGGTCGGGGACAAAGCCCTCCAGGTGTACGCGGGCCGCAGGCGGGGAGGGGGGTGCAAGGAGAGGGACAGAGCCCCTGCCCTCACCTATCATGGAACTAGTGTTTATTGTTAAAAGTAAAAGCTTATTAGAAAACTTATTAGAAGTAAAAAATAACTTCTAGGGGAGGGCGCTGCAAAATTCGTTGAGTGAAGACGTATGTCTGAACGGCTGCGATATTTTGGTTGTTTTTCTGAGTAAAAAGTACAATTTTCGGATCGGCTTGAAGTCGGGTGAATTAGTCGTTGTCCTCGTGGTCGAAATTAATACGATTGAACAGGAGATTTTGAGAGGGAAAAATAAGCCGCTGTGGTTACAGGCCGAGAGGCGGCGGGAAGGAGGGTGTATGAGGTTGAGCAAGATGGTGGAATAGATGAGAAGGAAAAAGCGAGGGAACAAGATGATACTGGTAGGTTAGAATGGAATAAATGTGTTGATGCGATAGTGCGAGATAGACAGATATATCGTTATAAGGAAACGGATTCTTTAAAATGTTTGCAAAAACAAGCAATGGGTAAGCCAAAGAAAAAGATGCTATCTGAAGGCGGTAAGAATAAAAAGGTTGAAACTGCGAGCTGTGATAAAGAAAACAATTTTAACATAAATAAGGTTAGCTTAGATGTAGATAATGAGAAGCAGGTATTTTCGATAATGGAGGAAAGGAGGCTGGGGAGAGTGAAGCCGTTCAGATAAACGAAATGGATATTGAGAAGGTGATAGGAACAAGTAGGGGTATGCTTCTTGTGTTTGATATTAATGCTAGTCAGGATAAATAGTAAGGGTAAGGAAAATAGAGAGAGTGGAGAAAAAGAGATTAGAGAGAATAGAGATAGAATGATTCTTGTGAATGGGATCATGCAATATGATGATAAGATTAAAGAGAGGAATAATGACGAAAATAAAAATAAAGCTTTTAGATTTAAAGGGGATCATAAAGGAAGTTTTATATTAATGGCAAAGAAAAGATTGTTAAGGGTAAAATAGGCAATGCAGTTAGGATAGCAACTAAAACTATGGCTATTAGCAATAAGATTAAGATTAAACACTTAAGATATAATAGGAGTGATAAACATTAAAGATGCTTTAATTGCCAATAAGTTTCTTGATTTGAAGGAAAGTGACATAGAATATTATGTCCCGGGAAGAGTTAAAAGGACAAGAGGAGTTTTAATTGACTGGGACAATGAATTACTGCTACATGAACTATATGAGGCCATGACTGAGGTGAAAAGGAAAGGAATTATACAAATAGAAAGACTGAAGAAGAAGATATATAACAAAGAAAGGCAAGAGAGGGTAATGATCGATACCAATAATCGAATTGTGGAGAAGCACATAAATCAATGGATAGGAGATGCAATGTGCATCAACATAATATGGAACTGAAAAAAGTTATGGCGGAAAATAATATATCACTAAGGAAGGCGGAAGAGTTAATTAAGATAGATAAACCAAAAAAGCTGCCAAATATCATAAGCATAAGGGCATGGCCGGAAATAAAGACTAGAAATAATTTAACCTTCGAGGATACAAGAAAAAGAATAATAGATACAACAAGAATACAAAGGGGGAGTGGAAAAGTAAAGTATTTAGATGTATTACATAGACAAGAACAAAGTGTAGGGGAAAATACAAACAGTGAAAGTGACGAGAGATATAGCAAGGAAGAAAAGGAAATAAAATTTAGGAAAGAATCAAAGAAGAGAAAAGATAGAGAACAGAGAGAGAAGAGAATGCAGGAATATAACAAATATAGGAGAAGCGTAAATGTGCGGGAAGACGAAATTTTAAAAGGAAAAAGAGGCATCGTTATAGAATATAAAAAAAAATATAGAAAGGGAGATAACTGGAGAACTAAAGGAGGAAAGAGAATCAAAATGAAGCTATAAAAAGAATAGAGAAAATAGAAGAAATGATAAAAGAAATTGAGAACTCATGAATAGAATGCTAACAGATAGAAGTGAAAAAGAAGGAAGGGAAGATCAAAGAAAAAAGAAAAGGTACAGAGAAGAAGAAAAAAGTAAAAGGATAAATCACGCATTATAAACATGAAACGCGTTACAGGTTTGAAGATTATGATTTGGAATGCAAAAGAATGGAGTAACAAGAAAGAAGAATTACAGAGGTATATTCAGGACTTCGACGTTAATGTAATAACAGAAATTAAATCCAAAATGAATGATAATTTCAGAGTTACTGGATATAGAAGTATTACAAAAAATAGAATAAGTATTAATGAAAGAGGAATAAAAGGAGTAGCTATTTATATTTGCTAAAAATAATCTTAGGGTAGAAAAAATAAAAAACAGACGTAACAGAAGATGAAATGGATTGTGTAGCAATAAGGATAAAAAATATAGAAGAATGCGAAGAAGTAGCAATGGTAGGGATATATAGAAAACCAGGTCCTATGACAAAAAAGACGTGGAGGAATCTTCTAAGAAGAAAAAAATATAATTATAGCAGAAGACTTTAATGCGCACAATGTGGTGTGGAACTGCGAAGATACAGATAAAAATGGAGAAGTTCTATAGGAAGAGATGGAAGAAAAGGATATGATAATTTTGAATGATTGTACGAAGTCGAGAATAGGAGAGGGCGGAGTACAAAATTCCAATATTGACATGTTCAGTTCAAGAGATATATTTCAATTCATTGAACGTTCGCAACTAGAAGATTCATGCGGATCGGATCACTTTCCCATCGTAGCTGAATTAAAGATTAATAGATGTGTATATAAAAAAAAGACTAATCGACTGTTTAGGAAAAAACTGATTGGGGAAAGGTATGAAAAAATAATAAAAAAAATGGAGAACAGGATAGATTCAGAAGAATTTCAGGAAGCAACTATGGAAAAAGATATGATATGATTGTTAGAAGCATGATTGATGCCGTTGAGCTAGCCACACATGGTGAGAGAGGAATCAAGGAAAAAAAACAAAATAACAGAGAAGATATGGTGAATAAAAAGAGCGAAAGAAAACAGACAGAGAGATTTAATAATGAGAAGAATCCGGTTGAGTGGTAGGATGAAGAATGCGAAAAGGCAATAAAAGAAAGAAAAGAGACACTAAAAAAGTACTATAAAGATATGATTATGGAGAATTTTAAAAAATATAAGAGGCTTAGAGCTGTAGCGAGGAAAGTTATAGCTATTAGGAGGAAAAAAAGAGAGAATTTCAAAGAATTTGCTGGTGGTCTTAATAAGAACTCAAATTTAAGTTATGTGTGGAAGAAAATGAAAGTAATTAAGAATAGTTTTAACGTGGTAGATTGGAGAAAATCGCAAGAAGATAGAGAAAAAGTAATTAGAAAAGAGATTGATAAAATTGCACCTCTATGGGTAAAAATAGAAGAATTGGATAACAACATGTATAGATCAGAGGAAAGTAGTTTTAATAAAGACTATTTAATGTCGGAATTAGAAAATGCATTGAGGAAAGCCAAAACGAAGTCATCACCAGGATTGAACTGTATTGAGTACAAGATGTTGCAGAAGTGTAGGACGAAGATGAAGACTGAACTGTTGAAAATATTCAATGAATGTTTTAGAAGAGAATGTATGTTGAAGGAATGGAAAAAAAATCAAGTGATATTTATAGATAAGCCGAACAAAGAAAAAGTAAGACCAATCATAATGTCTAGCTGTGTAGATAAGATATTAGAGAGAATGATTAACGATAGGCTCATATGGTGGCTGGAACACAATGAATTATTATTAGATAAGTCACAGAATGGATTTAGAAAAGGTAGATCATGTAATGATAATATTTCGAGATTATCGATAGAGGTAGAGAAAGGTTTTATGGAAGGTAACTGGACGCTGACAGTGTTTTTAGATATATCCTCGGCGTACGATAACGTGATTAGGAAGGTATTAATAGAAAAATTGGATAAAATAGAATGTCCAACGAAAATGGTAAGATATATATAGACACGTGGATGAAAGACAGATTAACGAAATTAATTATTAATGAAAAGGAAGAAGAGGAAAGAGTGATAAATAGAGGGCTACCCCAAGGGGGAGTCCTGAGTCCATTACTATATGCAGTGTATACAAGAAATCTAGGGAAGGATTTAGAAGGAGTCAATATGTTACAAAATGCGGACGATGTTGCTGTATATATATCAGGGAAAAATATTGGAGTAATGGAGGAAAAACTTGAAAGGTCATTAAAAATGTTAGATAGACTGTTGTTAAGCATTGGATTAGAAATTGAACCGTCCAAAACAAAATTGATAAGATTTAATGGGAAAGGAGAAATTAATAGAAATAGAGGAATAGAGTTGAAAGGAGAAATGATTAGGTATAAAAGAAAAGCTAGCTTTTTAGAAGTTGTATATGATGTTCAGACTACTTATAGAAAACAAATAGAAATAGTAAAAGAAAAAGGAAAGAAAAGGTGCAATATTTTAAGATAGCTAAATAGAGTCTCGTGGGGTATGGAGGTTAATACAGCGTTACTTGTATATATAGCCTTTATAAAGTCTGTGATAGATTATGGCCTATTTGTGATATTTCCAAAAGACTTAAAGAATAGGAACAAGGTGGAGAAGATGCGATATAACGGAATTAGAATAGCGTTAGGATATAGAAATAGTACACCCACTAATGTAATGATTGCTGAAGTGAAGGTTATGCGAGTGAAAGAAAGAGCAAGTTTCCTTGTTAGGAATTTTTGGATTAAAAAGTTAATGTACGGGAGTATAGATATTGTCAAAAGTATTATGAAATATGAGGAGATAGCCAGAAGACATAGATTTGTAAACCCTAGAAGCAATAATAGTATAATGGTGAATGCCTGGACAGAAGTTTATAGGAAAAGAAAAGAAATGGCGAGATATGAGAAATTTGATATATTTAATATTGATTATTGGTGTTTAATAGATGAAATTGAGACGGATATTAAAATAGGAAAGCATAAAAAGAATCAGGAAAAAATGGAGGATAGTGAATTACTAAAAGAATTCATTGATAGATATAGTTTAGAAAGGAATGTAGAAATCTTCTATACAGATGGATCGAAATAGGAAAATAGAAATAGTGTAGGAGTAGTGATAGTGAAAGAAGAATCAGATATGGGATATAAAATGAGTATAAACAATAAGTGCTCAATATATACTGCAGAGGCGTTAGCAATAGAAAAGGTGCTAGATTAGTACTAGAAAGGCAGATGAGTAGAGATATTTTAATATTGACAGACTCAATGAGTGTAGCTAGAAAACTGAAGGATAATAGTTTTAATGTGTATGAAAATGAATGTATACTTAATATTAAAAAGAGAATTTATTGTGCGAGATGTGAATATGGAGCGAAAGTACAGGATATAGAACATATCGTATGGAAGTGTAATTTATGATGAGGAAAGAACTAAATTATACACGAAATTGGAAAGACGGGACATAAAATATCCATATGATATAAAGAAATGGCTAAAAGATTGTGATTTAGATCCGATTAAATTAGTATGGAAATACTTGAATAATATAAAGAAAATTGTATGAGAATAATGATATTTAGATAGAGAACCAGGACGACTAGTGCACCGCTTAACCGATCTAGAGTAAAAGACCTATGCCCTACGCCTTCTGTAAAGACTGCACTAGTTGAAGTACTAATTGAACAAAGTGTATAAGACTGTATTAGGCCCGATCTGCAATAAGAAACTGGTTGTAGATCGGCCTTAAGTGTACTGAAAAGTAAGTGTTCAGAGTGCCTAAATAATCATAATTGGAGTAAACTGGTTGAAGGCACATTAAATATATATATATAAATAACTTCTGAACAGTGCAAGTAACTTAGAAATAAGTAACGAAAGAAAATAAGAATAAAGGTTCTATATATCAAAACAGGACATGGTACGATGCTGCGATTCACTATATGCCTTCTATCTTGTATAAGAGTCTTGCTAATTTTTTCAGTATCTATTATTTTTGGTATAATGCAGACTCATCAATTTAGTAAGGCAAAGATTTAATATAAACTCTCTGCGCACACACACCTTGCGTAGGGGTCTTGCTAATCTTTTCAGTATCTATTATTTTTAGTATATTGTACTCATCAATTTAGTAAGGCAAAGATTTAATAAATATAAACCCTCTGCACACACTCACCTTGCATAGGGGGTCTTCGTTGGTATGACAGATTTTAGAACCTGTTAAGTCGTCAATTTTAACTATAAATATCTCACTTCGCAGAGCAGAACGACACTTTTTTCTGCCAGATTCTTTTATTTCGTGCAAAAACGCGTCGAATAAGTATAATTTCACTCATACTTCAGTGTAACTAAACTGCATAATTACTATTATTTAGATATCTTTTAAAGTCGATTATTTAAATAAAATCAATGCATATAGACATATAATTATTTTTCGACCGAATTAAAAACGTAACGCGTGACAAATTATAAAAGTCTTTTAACAATATTATTACATAACCTTAAAACAAATTTTACTTACCCAAAAGTTCCCTGACCAATTTTTGCAACTTTTTCATATTTCGAAGATTCATCGCAATATGGAAAATCAAATTCCTCAATATACTTTTCTTTTTCCTTCGTATTCATTGCTGTTGTGTTGTATAAAATAACTGTAATTATAATATAAATAAGATGAAAAAATATCGAATCCTTTATCACATGGACTAAAGGCTATCGCACACAAAATTCATAAGCTACATGTGCATAGCATAAGATCGTATGGATCAATGAGCATCGACCATTAAGTCGCCATATTGATTTACATAATATTATTATTGGTCCATACGATCTTAAAGGCCGCCGCACACAGTTTTACATAACGCATAAATGACGATAGTTAAGGCCGCACACACTTTTACATAACGCATAATGCACATACATAAAGAAACTGATTGGCTATAAACACATGCATAAGGAATTCAACCAATCGAATTCCTTATGTATATGCATTATGCGTTATGTAAAAGTGTGTGCGGCGGCCTTTACTGTCGTAACTGTAGGCGTTTTTCAGCAAGCATCACAGGCGACACAGTGTCCATTAGTAGTGAGAGGAAGAACATATCAGTGTGTCTCACTCACATTAATGGACACTGTGACAGCACTGTATCGTCACAGTTGTGGTATCATGCTAAAAAGCTCTCTGTATGTAGTTAAACCGTGATGCCACTCAAATAAAGAAGAAGAAGAACTTTAAGACTGCAGCACAGACTTACATAATGCGTAAAGAATTTGATTGGTCCATTTGCACTTACATAAGAAAATGGTCTAATTAAACCATTGCTTACACATATACATTCTATGTTTATAGTCTGTGCTGCAGCCTTTATTTTAGTGTATTGTGTATTGTACTGCTAATTTACTAAAAATTAAACGAAATTTCATTGTTAAACGTTATGAAAATCAATGAGAAAAACATGGTAGCATTTGCTACATCTGCAACACCAATAGACCGTGAAGGCTGGTTGAATAAACGCGGTGAAATGAATCGTGGATATCAAAGACGATGGTTTGTTCTCAAAGGAAACATATTGTTCTATTTTGATCGACGTGGTGACAAAGAACCAATGGGTATGATTGTACTTGAAGGTTGTACAATTGAATTAGCAGAAGATGAAGAACAATTTGGCTTCAAAATAGTCTTTCATGGTCTAAACAATAGAAGCTATGTTCTAGCAGCAGAATCTCAGGTGAATATATGTTGACAATACATTATGTTTGTGCTTATTTTTTTAATGTTTCATCTTTAATAAGACTAATAACATTCTAGGAATCTATGGAGCAATGGATGAAGGCATTAGCTTGCGCTAGTTATGACTATATGAAACTTATGGTGACAGAACTACAACGTCAGTTAGATGCTGTAGAAGAAGAAACAGCATGTGTACCAACGCAACAATCCCCTAAAGCTCCGCCAAGGCAACGGCATAATCCATTTAATAAATCAGATTGTCATCATCGTTCCCAGAGTGTTAGGTCGGCGCCTGGTAGGACAGAGAATATACCTAGGACTAAAATAACTTTTCGTGAACTTCATACAGTATATGGCAGACGAATTCTGGCAGATTTGAATGCATGGAGACATGCGAGGAAAAATACAGAAGCACCTCTAATAACTTTATAACTTGCATATATTTTATAAATATCTATTTGAACAAATGTATAAACTCTCTCTCTTGTGAACAACAAATCATGAGAACTATTAGCTCAAAGAGTCATATTGCACATCAATAGACAAAAGTCTTTTTTAGTACACACACATGAGTGACACAACATACATAAATGTAAAGAGAGAAAGAGAGGAGAGAATAAATCTTTCTTTAAATTATATAGCTAATCTCTCTGAAATGATTGGTTAAAAAAAATATATATAGTTTGAAATAAAAGCCACTTATTCTGCAATCTGAGTGATCTGGATCTAAAGCTTCCTCATCTTAATTAGCAGAATCCCAATCCGATCTGTATCCACAATAGTGTAACACAAGCTATACATACCTTAAA